>NW_016690189.1:8384933-8446078 GCF_001604755.1 Lepidothrix coronata
CCCCCCCCCGCTCCATTCCATGCCATTTCTTTACATTTACATAGTGACTGACAAGAAAACACAAAGGAAAACTAACATTACACGAAAAAAAGTCTTTTCCTGAAGATTGTAACTTCTTTTGCTTGGAAAATAGTGCAATGGGAGCAGTGTCCTTGGAAGAAAATAAAGAAGTGAATCTCTGTGCTGTCTTTCAGTAAAGTGTTTCAAATCCTGCTGCATGTTTTGGACTGCATTCAGCCTTTCCCTTAATTCCCCAGCCACTGCCTGCCTTTGTTCAGGAGGCTGGTTAGGAAAAAGGAATAGCGACTCTGAGAAAACAAAAGACCCAGAATATGTCTTCAGCTAAAAGTCGTATTCATAGGTCTCTTCTGCCCTATGGCCTGCCTGATACTGTCATCATGCTGCCTAGTATAGCATGAAATTGGGAAAAATAGTATCCATTAATATAATGTGTTTAAATGCTAGGAAAAGAAGGAATAAAATTCTGAGCTGGCCAAGGGCACGCTACAAGATGTCTCACTCTCTCTGCTTCTAAGAGATCAGATCCTCTTAAAAGCAGCCAGGTGGGGAATATGGAACCAGCTGTTAGTCTGTTCATGTTAACGCAGTCAGTCCAACTTCTTATTCCCACTTTGCAATTTTTTTTATACAGCATTCCTATTTTTGCAGGCTGGTTATCATGCTATTCTCCTGCTCGTTATCTGTACTCTCTTACGTACAGTGCTAATTCTGGGTCTGGAAGAAGCATAACCTGGAAAGTGCTTAACTTTGCACTGCCCAATGTGCCCTCTTCCCTGAGAGCCAAATTAACACAGCCTGGGTCCAGTAACACCACCTCAAGCTGTAGAGATACATTGTTAATCCTACCTCTTCTACTTCACTGCCAGTTTGCTTTCACTCTGCTGGGTTTTATTCATATTCTTTGTAAAATTAAGTGTGACACCCCTCTACAATTTATTTTCAGCCTACTTTTTTAAGGAAAGGAGGTTTATATCAATGTCCCATTTCAGCCAAATTTGATGGAATAACATGCCCAAAGATAATGACGTCTGGACACAGTTTGTAAAAATCAGCAGCTGAATAGATGATAGTGGCCTGAAGAAGCATCCCCACCTAAAGAGAGACAGGCCAAACTCTGCTGAACTGTGTGGCAGCAGTCAGCTGGCCAACTGCACACGTACTACTACAGGGCAAGCCATCTCCCTCTCTCTGGGGGGGTATCACAGTGATTATGACTGGTGTCAGAGTCATTCTGGGGAGGAAAGAAATAACCTTCTGAGAAAACTGCCTTCATTAATTCAGCTGATCACTGAAGTATTTGTTCTGCTTGGTTTTTTTTCCCCTCTGATGCCCCTACTTCTGGATCTCATGTTTGCAGCTGCTGCATGAGATTTATTCTTACTTATCTATCTCTGGTCAGCATCTCTCCTGTATTCCCTAGAATAGAATTCCCTGTATTATTTAGACTTTATGGACTCCTTTATTTGTCACTTCAGTTCTAGAGTCAACAAAATCCGTGGTCTGGCAACCTGTCTGTTTTGGCACACACCAGAGCAAATGGAACAGGAGCACAAGCTAGTAACTCTCTTTTTCACACTGTCAAAGACACTAAAGGGGATATAGTGAGGGGTAAGAACAGTCTGCTGTATGAGAGACTAATGGATTAAAATAAAACACAAAACTACTGCTCTTGGATATCTTGGGACCATTACAATGCCCAACTACAGTATATGTACAACAGGAAGGTCTAAGATGACTCAAAATGGAGAATTCAAGAAATTTTACCACTCGTGTTCCCCTTTCCCCTGCCACCAACCACCAAAAAAAACCCCAAAACCCCAAGCCAAAGACAAACAAAAAACCAAACAAAACCCCAGCTCTGTAGATTCCTCTTCTAATTCACAAACTGGAGTGAAAAGCAATAAACCAAGAGTGTTTTGTATGCAACATTAGTACACATGCTTTTATGTCATCCATTCTCAGTATGGTAAAGAGCTATTCCTCCATGGCTCAGAGACAACATCAATTCTGACTGGAGTAGGGGCAACAGAACAGCAGGAAAACAGCAAGAGCTAAACAGCTCACCTGCTCTATCCTTCAAGGTTTATCCTGCTTTAACCAGAGCAATAGGGCCCTCCAGGAGGTGGTCCAGTTAGACTAATTAACAGTGGCATATACCCATGTGATTTAAAGGGGGGAACAAGTGGTTACACAGCAGTTCCCAAGTGGTAAGGCATGTCTTACTGCTCAGAACATGCTTGAGGCCAGGGGAATCACCTTCCCTGCACCCCTCCCTGCCCCAAAATGCCCCAGCTGGATGTTTCCGTGTTCAAGTGCTCTTCCAAGCAAAAGCAGTGGAGAACATGCTGCTGAGGCACCTGCCTGGAGCAGCATGGAGTTTGATCATTACTAGAGCATTAGCTTAGCCTTTTGGAGTGTTGTTCTTGCTGAGAATTGTATCAGGTCAGGAGTGAGGAAATGCCTAGGGGTGTCAGGCAAGGAGCGGGGAGATGGAAGCCAGGAGCTGGCATCAGCGGGGTCAAGGAGGCAGAATTGGTATCTCAGTGAGGTACAAGGCATTACCAGTTTTCATAAGCAGAGACCTGTCTGCAGAAGCATTTTAAAACGCAGCTATGGAAAATAAGGCTCACTTTTAACCTTTGTATGTTATAAATTGTAATGACACTGTATTATGTACTATAAATACATGTTGAAATATGCTAGTGAGGAAAAAAAGTATTTTTCAGCCAGCATGTTATACTAGTAGAAAACTTGTGCAAAGTATAAATTCAGCAAACAAATTTTTTAAGAACTGGGCTAATTTAATGAACCATTAGTGGACGCTGGCAATACTGGTACTTTGCCTTGCTTTTCTAGGTAGTGGTGGAAATGGGACAAGGCAGTGTCCTTGAGCATGTATTAGAATCTTCCCTTTATTTGCTCCACGTGCCTTGGAATAAGAAATTTTTTCAGTGCAGTGTTTTCCTTCTGTACACGAGTTCTCTCGTGTGACTTAAATTTGTTCAGTGTCCTCCAGTTGTAAAACTTTAACAATCGCACATCCTATAAACATTCAACAGCAGCTGTTCCTGTTGGAGGAAAGGGTTGTTTTAATAAGATATTTTTCCATTTTTTTATTCCGCCGCACGGCCGGTCATAGCCCCACCCCCCTCACGGCCCCGCGCGCGCGCACCGGGCGCGGTGCGCGTGCGCGGCCGAGGGGCCGCCCCCCTCTGCTCCGCCTGCCCTGCCCGCGGAGTCCTCCACCGTCCCGGCGTGCCGCGCGCGCACCACCGAGCGCGCTGTCGGCCCGCCGCTGTGCCCGGCTCGCTCCGTGCGCGCGAGGCGGCGCGGCCGCGGCGACATGGCGGGCGTGGGACGGGCGGAGGAGCCGGAGCAGCACCTGAACGGAGAGCTGCCCCCCGAGCCCGGCGACAGGGACGGCGCGGCGGGGCTCGGCGCCGAGGATGGCGCCAAGAAGAAGCGCAAGAAGAAGAAGAAGGGCAAAGCGGGCCCCGCGGGTAGGGGCCGGGCCGCGCCGCGCCGGGACGCTGCGCTGAGGGGCTGGCGGGGTGGCGTGAGGGGCCGCGGCCCGGCACACCGGGCGTCGTGCGCGGCACCGGGAGGCCGCGGGGGGCCGAAGGGTCCCGCCGTGCGGGTGCGGGGGTCCGCCGAGGACACTGTCCCGGGCCGTGGCGGCCGTGCGGGCTGAGGGGGATCCCCGCGGCTCGGAGCGGGCTGGCCGTGCCCGGAGGGTGCTGCTGCCGTTCCACCGGGGCTGGGGAGTCCTGCCTTCTCCGGGGCGCGCAGGAGAAGCCACCGCTTCCCTCACCCCCTCCTATGCCCCGAGGGGAGCGAGGCGTGAGACTGCTGGTGTAAAAGTCATCCCGCGTGATGGAGGCTGCGCACCCCTCCCAAGTCCTCGCAGAGAGCCGGAGCAAGTCTGGGCAAATGGTGTAAAGGCGCTACGGTTTGGGTTTGTTTTAGCAGGCCAGCAGCGAGTGATGATGGTGCTGTGCGTTTATAATTATCTACTTCACGCCCATGTTATCTTAGAGGAGCAGGCTGCTGCTACGGCAAGAACTAGCTGCCCTGGCAGAAAAAAGTAATCAGAAGTGTCAGGGTAATCTACCTTTATACACAAGTGTCAGTAACAGCACCTGGCACTGTAGGGCCCTACAGTCTTGCACATAGGGGCTGCTGAGAAAGAAGAAAAGCAGTATGTGCTCTGGTGTCTGTAGGACGAATACAGCATAATATTTCTGTAAAGTTTGGGGGGCTATTGGTTAGTAATGTGGAGCTGATGTTTTACGGTAAGTCATACTTTAATTTTACAAACAGGACAAGAAACAGATAAAGAAATAGAAGGTGCTCTTGATGATGTAGCAAAACAATTGGACAAGCAAGCACTGGAGGAGAAAGAAAAAGATGATGATGATGAAGGTAAGTGTAACTTATGTTTTCTCTTGACATTTTGAGTTTCAGCTTCTTCCAAAACACCCATTTTAACAACCCTTTTACAGATATCTTTCTGGGTTTTGATTTTGTTTGTTTATTTTTTCCTTGGGATAGGTGAGATGGAACTATATACACTTTTAACTTTTTTTGTCAACATTTCAGCTGTCAGGTATGCATACAAAGAAAAATAACAGGGATACAAGCTTTTTTAAAGCTTTGTGTTTTGAAGGACCTAATTACTGAAGGAAATGTTTAGTTTGAGATAAGTTAAGCTATAAATTACTCTCACTTGCATTACCATGGTCAGTAGGCATTTCTGTTCCAAATTATGTCTCTTATTCGTGGCTTAAAACATAGAGCAAATTTTAAGGGAGCATTTTAATTAATAGGAAGTTTTAGAGTCTTTACCCGTGACTTTAAACCTGCTCATCTATAATTATATTTTCTCATTAAAATTGAATTGGGGAGGGATTAATACACAAGTAAGACATACACCTCGTGTGTTGCTTGTGATATGCAGCTGATTTTCTAAGCAAGAGCCTTAAAAGTGTCCATACTGAAATCCAGACTGGGTGCATCTCTTCTGTAGGAATATCAGATAAAGGTGCTGTGTTTCCTTTGGTTTGAGGGTTGGTTCTCAATAGACATGGAAATTTTAAAAAAGATATGTAAAAAAATAGCATGTAAAGTTGGCTCAGCATCCTGAAATGTTTCTTAGTCTGCTTAGCAATCTTCTTAGTTGACTTGCTGGAATTCATCATTCTGGAGTTTAATTTTAATGAATTGAGTATGGAAGTTTTAAAAAATTAAATCAGTGTGCCACGGTGTATTAGATAACAAATAAATTTGTCTTTGAACGTTTTCAGTCTGCAGTGTACACTACAGTTTAATGCTGTTACTTTCTATAGAAATATATTCTGATGGTTTATTTGTTTTGTGGTATATTTCAGGTCATGGAGTTGAAAGATAATTAATGCAATATGTGCTTTGCCATCATTACAAGTTGAGTAAAAAGTATTGAGAGGGATAGTGAAAACTTTATCCAATGAAAAGAGATCTTGGAAAATTATTAGAATAGAGTTCCATCTCAGAAGAAATAACATTGTTACTTGCAGATCAAATGCTGTGCTCTGTTATCCTTTTTACACTATTAGCAATTGGTATTACAGTATCAGAAAATATAAAAAAATTAAAGTGATGCTATGAACTAATGATCTTCCTTTTTTTCTACATATTAGACTTGTATGTGTTTTTAGTACAATCGATATTTTTGCAGAAAAATAAAAAACTGATGTAAGGTTTTTCAAGACGACTGTATGTTCTTACCTGTACTGGTTCTCATCACTTGCTATTTTAATTGTGTAGTTTCAGGATTGTTGCTTAAAGACATGGTGCTGCATTAGATTAAAATCAGTAAAATACCTACTCCATTTTTTCCTTTTCTTTTTTGTTCCATTTGATAAGCCTGAGTGGTCTCCCAAAAATGAGACTTTACAACTTTTGAACTCTAGGAGAGGTTAGAAAGTGCTCTTTTGGATTTCCCTTGCCGTGTTAAAACATGCTGATATCATTTTTGCGTGATACTGCTCTGAGTTATTAAATGGCCGTGCCAAAATGAAATAAGATTGGGCTTCAGTTCTGCAAAGATCTTAAATTCCTTTTCTGCCGAAAATTTTTTTCACTAGCAGCTAAATAACCTGAAGACAAACAGGGTATTGGTCAGATGCAGTAGTTATGTTTCTGGCATCACAGTTAGTCTGCAGCAGTCTTCAAGGACATGAAAGCACAGGCAGGGTTGGTTTGGCTTGCAGTTGGCAGTTTCACATCCAGTGATGTATGAAAAAGCCACAATAAGCAGATAGCAACAACAACAACGTTTAAGAAATGCTGGGGTTTTTTTTTCCCTTCAGTTAACACCTAGCATTAAAAAAAAAAATCAAAAAATCCCTTGGTGAATGAACTGGAGTCATATTTAATTAACTGCTTTATGAATAGTTTGAGCACAGCTCAAGGTCAAGAGAAATGTGGTAAAGTTACCACATTTTAAAGAAATTTATATGCACTATTAAAGATTTTTGGCTGTCTATGAAATAACGATTGATGAAGAATTTGGTAGGCTGGACTATGTTATAGCTACAAAGTATTTATATTTGCTATTTATTGCAAAAACTTAAATTGATGCTTAATGCCAAAATGAGCCGGGAGGGGCAGGAGTGACATTTACTGAAATTTGCCCCAGCTTCAGGTTTACAGCACTCACCATGGCATAAAAATGCAGATCACATTGGTCTTCATGAGAGGCTTGTAATTTAGTGACTGGAGCAGCTGATAAGTGTTTTGTTTTGGTTTTAAATACAAGTTTCTGTATAAATACATTCAAAATGGTGATGCTTTGATTTGATTCTAAAACTTCTTTCTATTTTACTTTTCACTGTAAATGAAAAAGAACCTGTGTTTAGATCCAGAAGGTTTAATTAGATGAGGTCATATTGGATATTGCTATGAAGTAACTAGGCATGAGAAGTAGCCAAATGTGAAGTTTGTGGGGTTTTTGTTAACCCCCAAATGTAACTGTAAATCATGTTGCTGATTCTTGGTGCTTACATGCTCTGCTCTCTGGAAACTTCCCACTGGTATAGATTCATAGAATGGTTTGGGCTGGAAGGGTCATTTAAAGGTGATTTGGTCCAACCCCCTGCAGTGAGCTGGGACATCTTCATCTAGATCAGGTTGCTCCAAGCCCCATCCAGCCTGACCTTGAATGTTTCACGGGATGGGGCATCTACCACCTCTCGGAGAAACCTGTTCTGGTGTTTTACCACCCTTGTAGCTCCCACATGCAGTGGTTTTGTTGAGTGCTGTTTGTGACCTTCCCTGTTATCTCCAGATTAAACTCATCCTGCTCTAAGGGTGTCATCTTTACACATTTGGGGTTTGTATCTTTCCAGATGCAGTAAGTTCCTTTAGCTGAAGCATCAGAAGATGAGTTTGAAGCCGTAGTTTCTAGCTTTTTATTTAGCTGTTGTGTCTGATACCGTCCTCTCTCGTGTCCTCCAACAATCCTTGGCATCTTTTTGCCTGAATTGAGAAGAGAGGAATATGAAGTAGGACTTTGTGAAAATACTTTCCCTGAGCCACATTTTTTTGCTCTCTTTGGTGATATGTTTGTTAACTTTAGAAACTATTTTCTTAGGTCCATGTGGGGACTGAAAATGCTAATGGTTTGGTGGCAGCTTTTGGATGTTGTATTTTAATCCATTAAATTCTGTGAAAGAAGTGTTTCCAGATAGTCCAGATGTTTCTATGTGTCTCGTGCGAACTTTGGTTCTTTAAGGTTATTTTATGTTCACCTGAGCACTTTCTTTCCTGTAGATGGAGAGGGTGAAGGAGATGGAGCAACTGGGAAGAAGAAGAAGAAGAAGAAAAAGAAGAAAGGACGTAGGTATCAAGCACAAAAATATGGACTGTATGAATATTTGGTATTAAGTGTGTGCAAGTGCTGTTCTTGACAGCTGAAACAAAGTTTGGGGTGCAGTTTGTGTTTGTAGCCTAAGTCTGGCTGAGTTGTCCTCTTTCTACCATCCCTGCATGCCACTGAGGGCATTCATTTGGCTTTGAGTATTGGCTGAATAAAGTCATATGAGGGCATTGTGATATGATAGTTTTGGTAGAAGCCCGAATTCTAGTAAGGGAGTCTTAAATAACTTGTGCTGTTTAACTTCTGTGCTCGAAATAAGATAGTGTATATTTCCAGTGTACCGTGTGTAAAACTTTCTTAAATTATACTCAACAGCTAAGGTCCAAACAGATCCACCTTCTATTCCAATATGTGATCTATTTCCCAGCAATGTATTCCCGAAGGGAGAAGAATGTGAATATCCACCAACACAAGATGGGTGAGTGTTTTAAGCTTAAAAAATAAATACTGTCATTTGGATGTGCTGAAAAAGCTGTTTAAGTACAACTAAATGGAAAAAATTAGTTGTAATGTGCTTTGGGTTTTGCCTTTTTTTTTTTTAACTGGATCATCCAAGAACTCAAAGAATACAAGTCTTTAGCCCAGAAATGTTCGTCCTTCCCTACCCTTTTAATTAAAGTGTAGCCAGTATGAGCAGAATTGCCATGAGGCAGGGGACCAGCAGGATTTCACTAGGCAGCTTGTAAGGAAAACATTGTCTGAATTAGAAGTGAGTGAAGTTTTAAAATTTAAGGAGATGTGACACTATTTTGCAGCAGTTTTGTGACCATTGAGACATCAACTTTTTGGTTTTTATTTGTTTTTTGGTAGAGACATGTCAATCTCTCTATTTAATTTAAAAGCCCAAGCGGTATATTCTGTACTTTGCTTCTCTTTCTTTGTATAAATATATAGTTATTATAACCTCATCTGTTTTTTGTAATTCATAGTGATGTGGGAATAATGTGCAATTTCACTATACAAGCGACAGCTTCTGGTGGTTTGCTGGAACAGAGATCTGCATCCTTATGTTTTTACAGACCACTGCTATTTCTTTTATTAAGAACTAGGGCATACCACCTTGACTGTGTTGTCCTTGACTGATTTTTTTTTTTTTCTCCTATGTGAAGTGTTGTGGAAGGTCATGTGAGGGAGACAGGGGATGTGTGGCATAGAATAGCTTGAATTACATGAAAAGACCAAGTATTACTGAAAACTTTGAAACTTCCCAGGAAATTTTGAATCAAAACTCTGAAAAAAAATAGTTTAAACCAAAGAGAGGGAGTAGATAAATACTTATATTTTTGAAAGCATTGTCTGGTTTTTTCCAATTACTTTTTTTTCAGAATGAAATTACTTTGAAATGTTTATTTATTGATTATATAAAGTCAATGCATTTTTCTCATAGAGCGTAAGCTACATAGTTGAGTCTAATACATCTTATAAATTGTGTTCAGATATTCACATATAATATGGTTTCATTTTTATGAGAATAAAATTTGCTTTTGTGAAAACCTTTTCTTCTTTATAATTACTTCAGTTTGATTATAAGGTGCTCCTATTTATTTATAAATGACTGCCTTTTGCATGCTAATGAAGGACTTTCACAGGATATTTCTGACAGGCTGATCCAGGAGTGATTCTTTAATGCTTAAGAGTTAAATGTTCTCCTGCATATGCCATGCTCATAAGGTTATGATTTAAGCAAACCAGGAAATTAGATGATAAATACCTTAAGCATGTTCATAGTTTATTCACAAATAACACACTTTTCACATCTCTGATATTAAAGATTAAATTATTTGCTCTGGTTTCACTACTATTTATTAGGAAAAAAAAAAAGTAAATGCAATAAAAATAAACTGCCTTTCAGAACAGGATTTAAGTGGGGTGTCTTTTCTGTACCAGGAGTGTTCTGTTATGGAAGAAGAATATACTCTTTTAAGGAACCTGAAATAGTTTCTTTATGTAATGTGCTTAAGCAAATATATGTTTAGTTTTGTTCCTAATCTAAATATTTAAATCTTATGATGCTACTTTAGTATTTCCTAATATAAGCAGCTACTTAAATTAGTAGCTGACATTTAATGCTGGGATATTTCCTATTCTGAATAATAGTTTCATTTTATATATTGGTGAAGCGTTTTTGTGCTACTTCTCTTATTCATGCTGAGGTCAGTGGGGTTTTGTCTTTGATTTTTTTAGAGTTGCACTTCTATTCTTAACTCTTGATGTCATATGCTTTCTAAAGTTACCTCTCATCAACCTACAATTGTGTATTTTGTGTGAGAAGTTGAACTGGAAGTGGGTGTGATTCAAATTTCAGCAAAAGAAAATAGCGCATAATCAGTTCTTATATAGACAACAGACTAACAGGTTTAAGATTTTTATATCTCAAGTATTTACTTTTGTTTGAAGCTTGTGGTTTTTTGTTGAAGGCACCTGAATTTGAAATGATACAACAGAGAGGGCAGAAAACAGATAAACAATATTTCACGATACACTAATTTTTGTTAAAGTGGGATTAAGGAATTCTTGATCCTGCCTGCTTGTTTCTGCCTCTGTGCTGCTATCATAGAATCATAGAATGGTTTGGTTTGGAAAGGACCCCAAAGGTCATGTAGTTCCAATGCCTCTGCCATGGGCAGGGACACCTTCCACAACTTATCTGGGCAACCTGTTCCAGTGCCTCACCACCCTCACAGTAAAGAATTTCTTCCTAACAACTGTTCTAAACTGACCCTCTTCAGTTTAAAACCATTACCCATTTTCCTGTCAATACATGCCCTTTGAAAAAGTCCCTCTCTAGCTCTCTTTTAGACCTTTTAGGTACTGGAAGGTGCTATGGGGTCTCCCGGGAGCCATCTCTTCTCCAGGCTGAACAGCCCCAACTCTCTCAGCCTGTCTTCATAGGAGAGGTGCTCCAGTCCTCTGATCATCTTCATGGCCTTCCTCTGGACTTGCTGCAACAGGGCCATCTCCTTCTGTTGGGTACCCCAGAGCTGGATGCAGCACTCAGGTGGGATCCCACCAGAGCGGAGTAGAGGGGCAGAATTCCCTCCCTTGACCTGTTGGCCACACTGCTTTTGATGCAGCCCAAAGTATCATTTGGCTTTCTGGGCTGTAAATGCACATTGCTGGGTCTTGTGGGGCTTCTTGTCCACCAACAGCCCCAAATCCTTTTCCTTAGAGCTGCTCTCAATCCATTCTCCATCCAGCCTTTATTAGTGGTGGAATTGTCCTGACCCAGGTGCAGGATCTTGCACTTGGCCTTGTTGAACTTCATGAGGTTCACACTGGCCACCTCTCAAGTCTGTCCAGGTCCTTCTGGATGGCATCCCTTCCCTCCAGCATGTTGACTGCATTTCTGGGTGAAGGTAAGCTGGGGAAATTTATTTTCTGGAATTCTTTGATCACTAGAATCAAGTTTACAGCATGATCCTGTATAGATTTGTGCTGGTGAAAACTGCAGGCTGTGAACTGGAGTGAAAAGATGGAACAAATGGCTTGGAGCAAGAGGAGAACTTCAGCTGACGTGTGGTAGGCAGCATGTTAGGAAACTGTCAAAAGCTTGTTAGCTCATGTACCTGTCAGAGGACTTAATGTTTGGTGTGAGGCCTTCATTTGATCAATTGGTTTTTCACATGTCCTGAAGTGCTTAGGCCCAAGCAGGATTTCTTGCCTCCCTTCCTGAGCTCCCAGGTGCAGTAGTGCAGCTTCGGCAGCAAAATGCTGTGGTTCTGATACAGTATTTTTAAATGTAGAGGCTGTCTTGTCCCCCAAGTGACTTGCATGAAGTGACTGTTTGCTGAAGTACAGTAGGACAGAGGGAGGACGGCTTCCTGCCAGTTAGCTGGAGTTTGCATTCATGTCTGTGACAGATGGCAGAGCAGCTGCCCAGGCTCTGTCAGCAGTTCTTGCTACCGGAGGGTGTTCGCTATTGGAATCCAGAGCAGTCTGAAAAGACCCTCAAGTCTCCCTTCCCACTGTTCTTCTGCAGTGCACCTTTTCACTGTGACTACTGTGCTGGCAGTAGTCCAGTTTTCAAGTGGCAGTGAGGGGCCCAGGTGTTGCAGCCTGTTGCTTTGGATTTTTTCATACAATTTGCCAGAGTTAAGGGCAAATTCAGAGAGTAGGATTTGTGATGCTTGCTGCTGGAGCAAGAAAACTGCTCTGAAAGGTAAAAGTGGGATTTCTCCTTTGCACTGTCGTTACTTATCTGAAAAGGAGTAGAAAGTTCAAGGGAAACAAGCAAAATGTCTCAAAATATTTCAGATCATCTGGTCATTGTTAGGAATATTTTGTGGAATAGCCTGTTGTCCTTCTTTATCTTTTCAACTCTGCTTAAATACTTAGTATAAATATATATACTTATTTATTTATACTTAAATATATATACTTATGTATTTATGCATATATACTTAGTTCAAAATGCAGCAAAGTTGCAGGGCATAGTCTCTTGGCTCACTCCTGCCTGGTTTTTGGCTGTAAAGGAGATTCTTAGAGTGGAGCTAAGTTACATGTCTATGAAACAGGTAAGAAGCTACACCTTTGGATTTCAAAAACTAGTCCTTTACCATCTGCGTATTCAGTTGTTTGCTTAGAACCAACTTATTTGCATAAAGGTAAAAGTTAATTTCTAAATTTGGAGACTTTGGCATATTTCAGCATCTTTGGTCCACCTTGTCCATCACCTGTTTTCTTTTAAGACCCACCTACCAGCATGTGTAGCTATTTATTGGTTTTAGTAATTTTTTTCCTGCATAACATGTACAGAATTCTCTGAGTTATCACTGGAGTGTTTTGCATCATTACAAGGCTGCAGCTTCACCATTTGAAGAGTATCTCTACTTTGTAGTCAGAAGTCTTTTAGTTAAATTCTGACAGCTGCTGGAGTGCTCAAATTGCTTTTTTATTTGTTTGCTTTCATGAAACCTTAGTTGTATGGGTCTTTTGCATAGTGGAAAATATATTCAAAATTAATCTTATATTTAGTCCTGTATTAAAAAATATTCTTGTATTTGTTCTATGAACCTACCAGAGAGCCAGAATGAGCGGTGCTCTCCTGGAACAAATGTTAATTCATCATCCAACCAATTTAGAAATAACATCCTGGCATATTTCAGTTACCATGCACTGTGTAAGGTGTTATTACCTAAATATTCCGAGGATGAGAGAAAGTAATACTGGAACTGCAAGCTCTTAAATTTGGAAGGAGTTTATTGTCTCTCTAACAGTTTCTGGGCCAAGCGGCCACAGTACAGTGCTGAGATTCTTCTCTGCACAGGAAGAGTGCTGTCTGAGTAGGATTGTGAAAAAAATTAACTTTTTGCATGAGCAGAGTCTGTTGCAGTTTTCCCTGCTAAACTCAAGGTAGAGTTGCAGGCATTCATGTGAATTTTATATGCCTGTTCTGTCTTTTTGAAGATGTTATGCATACTTTAGGCAGACTGCTTATCTGGGCTTTTGGTAGGGTGTTACTGCCCTTCTCAGGTGCCAGTCTGTGGTGCCAATAGATTTATTTTTTTTTAAATAGACTTCCTTTTTTCTGAAAATTGTGTAAATCAGTATCTTTTCTGTTGCCCAGGGGAATGTAGACCTGACTGGTTAATAAACACTTTGCAGGCTTTAGACAGAAGTTGTAATGACTGCTGTGATTAACTTGTTTGAAACACTTTTTTTATTTTCAAGGCGAACTGCTGCTTGGAGAACAACTAGTGAAGAAAAGAAAGCACTAGACCAAGCCAGTGAGGAAATCTGGAATGACTTTAGGGAGGCTGCAGAGGCACACAGACAAGTGAGGAAATACGTTATGAGCTGGATAAAACCTGGAATGACCATGATAGAAATCTGGTGAGGACACACATCTTCTCAAACACCTCTGCTGTAGATTATTCTTCGTTCTCCAGAGGGCAAGAGATTTAGTCTCAGTTTTGTGTGCTTAATTCACTGCGTCATGAGTGTTGGAAAGATTTCTGTTTGAAGTACGCAGCCAGTATTGCAAATTATTTCCTCGAAGTTTCCTCTTTTATTTTTAGCTTTTGCAGTTTTACAGGGCCGGGGATCATACTGAATTATAAACTAAGCTTTCCATTATGTTCACTTATTTTGACTACATGCTTCACTTAAATTTGAGTGCCTTTGCTGCTCTCGCACATCAGTTCTGCAGTGGTGCTGAGAGAAGCAGCAGTAGCACGTCCTGGTGTTTGCCGGCATTGTCAGTGCTGTGCCGTGTGGACAGTGCAGGTGCAGTCTGCGGCTGGGAGTGGGCAAACAGGCACACAAACAGCACGGCTGTGTGTTCACTTCAGGGCAGGGAGGTTTTCACTATGTTTAGTCTTCATTAGCTGATGTGTCTGGTGGAAACACAGTGTGGGGGGGTTTATTGTTCTCAGTTAATAAGAAATAGCTGAGCAAATGGATTAAGATGAACATGACTTTGATTAAGTTTGATTTAAAGAAATAATTAGCCTGGACCGATTTTTGTGACTCTTCCAACTATTACTTTTTCTGTCCTTCAGTTTATCTAGAGTGAATGTCTACTGTCCAAGTACTGCACTGATCCAGAACAGTTTAGCTTCCAAAATCAGGTGCTTTCAGCCTGGTGTGACTGAGGACTGTGCTGACAAGAGTAGGATAGTAAGAAAGCTAATCAGAGCTGATCCCCAAGGTAACTGTGCAAGGATAACAGAAAGAAATATATACCATCAGGAAAAGTAAAAGAAAGGAAGCTGCTGTAACAATCACTAGTCTGGGAGAAAGGAATCTGTCATACTGAATTTTACAGTTTGACTGTTAAAAGCAATAATTTTCTCAAAACATGACTATTCTTCCTAAAGGCTGTGGGGCCTTGCTGAGTAAAATACACTCTCTTTTTCCATATAACTCTGAGTGAATGGCTTTCTTAAATAGAATCAGAGTATGGTGCACTGCTGTGAGCTGCAGTTTGCATCCTTCACTGACACTGCAGGAGAATGCCCTGGTGGTGGACACGTATCTGTAGCTTTGCAGTAGCTAGCAGCTTGAGAGTAGACAAAACCCAAGAACAAATGCTAATCTCATGAGGTTTTATTTTATCACAGTTATTGCTCAAATTAAGTAAGAAAAGGGTCCTTTTTTAATTAGACTTTTTTTAGTAAATGAGAAGCCTTTTCTCTTCTTTTTTTTTTTTCTCTCCTTTTTAAGTCCAGAAATTGTAAAGAATGCATTTAATTTTACTAAACTTTAGTTGTTTAATCTCTGCTGCTCAGGAAGAATGGGTAAAATGTAGCTTGTAAAGGATGAATATTTTAAATTTAGAGTAAAAACACCAGAGAAGTACTCAGAAGTACTAAGAAAGGATAGAAGAAACAAAGAACTGAGGATGTTATGTTGTACTTAGGTTTTGCAGCCTAGAGTGTCTGTCTACTTAGCATACAAATAGTTTTAAGATTTCACATTAAAGCATTTGTTTAAATATTGTTTAAATATTTTTCTGAGTTTTTGTTCTTGTGTTGATTTATTTGAAGTCATCATAAGAAATACTAATGACAACTGTTCTGTTCTTTTTTTTCTTCTCCCTCCCCTCTGCCTTTTAGTGAAAAGCTAGAAGACTGCTCACGTAAGCTGATAAAGGAGAATGGTTTAAATGCAGGTCTTGCATTTCCTACTGGGTGTTCTCTGAATAATTGTGCTGCCCACTACACTCCCAATGCTGGAGATCCAACAGTCCTGCAATACAATGATATTTGCAAAATAGATTTTGGGACACACATTAGTGGTTAGTTTTCATTTATGAATTAAAACTTTGAGAATGTTCTTCATTGCAAAGACTGTGAAGCTAATTAACTTTTGCTGATTTCAGGTCGTATTATTGACTGTGCTTTTACAGTCACATTTAATCCAAAATATGACAGACTATTACAAGCTGTAAAGGATGCCACAAATACTGGAATAAAGGTATGATCATTATATAAGTCATTTATGAAGTCTTTTACGGTAAACTTTGAGGTTATTTTCCATTTATATTTGCACTTTATTTTCAGTGTGCTGGAATAGATGTACGTCTCTGTGATGTGGGGGAGGCCATACAAGAAGTTATGGAGTCTTATGAGGTTGAAATTGATGGCAAAACATACCAAGGCAAGTTCTTTTCCGTATATAAGGATAGTTGTTTTTAAAGTGTGTATATGTATATATATTTGTACAAATATTGATTTATTTATATGATACTGAAAAGACCTCTGTACTAGAAAGATGGTATGCGTCTTGCATAAATATGTGGTTTTGGCTGGCTTGCCATTCCTCTGGAGAAATGTTCTTGGCTTATCCTTCCAAGTACTGTATCTTTAACAGATAAGATGAAGGCTAAACAACTGTTTCGAACTGTACAGTTAATTTGATACCTGTTGTTTGGCTTTCTTAATAAGCTTTTGTTGCTGTTGGAGTTGCTAGTCTTTACTAATGAAGTTTTGCTATATCGTACAAAACCAACTTCTGTCTTGGCTGGTGTTTGTACAAGATGTGTGGACAGTTTTGTGTTTAGTTCCTCTGCAGTATGATGAGTCACTATTGAACTTTCAGTATGGGCTAACATACAAAATTGCCTTAAAGGGCTTAACATTTGTTAAGAAATTGCCTGTACCATTAATGTTTTCTTCAAAAGTGAAGCCAATTCGCAATTTGAACGGACACTCGATCGGACCATATAGGATACACGCTGGAAAAACGGTGCCCATTGTGAAAGGAGGAGAAGCCACAAGAATGGAGGTAAATTAAGTTCTTAAACCTTTAAGTTTCCCCAGCTGTCACTGCAAGAGTATTTGCTGTGCACTTTAAATGTGTTGTATTTGTGATCCTGGTGGATCATCGTGGCACAGAAAAACTGCTGCACTTGGTAGTGTTCCTGTACAGGAGTAATGTTTCATCTCAGTGGCTCCTCTGTTTAGCCCTGGACTGTTCAGGTATCTAACATTTTCTGAAATTGAAGCCTTGGAACCCTGCTATTTAAAAAAACAAACCACCAAACAAGAAAACAAAACAAAAACCCCCACCACCCTTGAAATCTGAATGGCCTTAGTGATGCTTGCAGAAACTCTTACATATTTATTTCTCAATGTGTATTCATTATTTAAATGCAGTGTTGGAATGTTGCACTCAGGAGCACGGAAAAGGACAGGAATTCATATTTTGAGGTGAACTGCAGTTGAGGAAACTAGAGTTTTCCTGAAAGGTGTTTGGACTTGCAAGTCATTCACACTTGTTTGTTCTCTCTGTAATTCAGTCTTCTCTTGCTTGGGTAATTCTTGATAAATATCTCTGTAGTGTAGCTTTGGATGATTTTTTTGTGACTACTGTTAGATATAGTATTTTTCTTGAAAAGCCTCCAATGCTGTTTTTCTTTGCAGATACAAAATAATTAAGTGTATTTCTAGTTAATGGGAGAGGCTAGATCAAAGATGTTGTTTTTAATAGCGTTTTGGAGCAGGAGAAAAGAAATTACTGTACATGATGTGACAAACTACCAATTGTAAAGGCAGTATTCAAATATGGAACCTGAGATTTATCCACCATTTTGATGTAAGCTTGTGTTCTAACAAGATAAGAAGGCTTATTTAAGAGATTGGTAATGAGATAAGAAGCTTTTAATTTCACTCAAAGCCTGATCACTAATGGGCACCAGTAAACCTATCAGGGTAAGACTTGTAAGAGCTGAATAGGCACAGGTGTGGTCTGCACAGGATTGTTTTTTGAGGCAGGCTTACTCTCATCACCCAAGCTTTAATCACAGTTGTTGATCTATGATGGGAGCAAAAAGACAAGGTTTTAACTATCATCTTATCTATAGGACTGTGCAAAGGGATTAAGAGTATTGGAAAAGATAGAAAAGCTTGTGTATTCTTCTTGGTTAGGCTTAGTGAATAGTACTTGGTTTTGTTATTGTCCGTTATCAGTATATTACTAGTATGAAACGTAAGTGTTCTTTAAGCAGATACTACTTAAAGATTTCAGAGCTTTGAGATTGTTTTAATTGAATATTGAGACACTGGGGAGAAGACTTGTTTTTAATTTCTTCAGCTTCTGTAGGTTACTTAGGACACAATCCTACATCATTAAACACAGTTAGTTTTGCCGACGAAGAATGTGGAGCATAGCCAAGCTCTTACTGTACTGCACTAATTATAGCATCAGACTGCAGTCCAGTGAGTTTTTCGTGACTGAGAGAAATACAGCCTCTGATGATCCTTATTTGGGAAAAGTGGGTGTAAAGTGAGCTTTGTGGTGGCATTGTGTGTGGGCTTTTGTGGGTTTGTGTTTTTATAATGAATCAGTTCAGGGGCATCTTCAAGAGTTCATCTTGAATTTGAAGCCTGTGTTACTGCTTTTCTTATGGCTTCTTATTTTGGGGTTGTGACTTTCAAAGTAGCTAAATAAACTGAAAAACCCCAGCTCATGGTGTCTGTCAATGTTAAGTCTTGGTAAGTTCCTTTCACAGTCCTGCCATTAAGGATGTGTGAATGCACTTGGCAGAAATGAGTTTGTGTAATGGCATTTCAGTTATTCTTGGCTAGAATTTTGATAATGCCCTTGCAGATAAGTATCACCTTCATTTATTGAAGAAATTCATCTCGTGGAGTAGAAATGAGCAGGTTAAGGGTATATACTAGCAGCTGTTTACCAGAAAATTCTTGCAGAAATTGGGCCAACAGTTCTTTAGTGCAGTAAGTCCCTGTAATCAACATCTGTTTGCTATGTCTAAACTGTACATTTGCTAGGACTTCTATCTGAATAGCAAAGAAGTATTTCCAGTTAGCAGATGTAGTTTCTTAGCTGTGTTAGATGCATGCCTTGACAATGTTTTAACTGCAATGACTTTGAGAAATTGTGAGTAGAAACATGCTGATATTTCTGACTTGAAACAAATAAAATGGTACTAATATAAATAGTTGATGATTTGGAGATGTCTGTAACTTTACTGTGTGAAATCTCCATGTTGAATTTCTTTCAGCATTGATTTGGTGCTTGAATCTATTCACATTTAATTACTTGTATGCAGAAATTGTAATACTGAGATTGTTGTATCCGAATGGTCCAGTGTCACTTATTTTCATATTGTAACATGTTCCTTTTTTCTCTCCTTAGGAGGGTGAAGTGTATGCTATAGAGACCTTTGGGAGCACAGGAAAAGGCGTTGTACATGATGATATGGAGTGTTCTCATTATATGAAGAACTTTGATGTTGGACATGTCCCGATAAGGTTGGATTTTGTTGGGTTTTGCTGGTGTGTTATGCTAGAGCTGTCACTCCCATAGGTTCAAATTTGATACAGTGCATGTTCTTCACTAATTAATAAGAGGTGTTAGCAATGTTCTTGTTATAAAATACGCTCTGACTGTAAATCTGGAACAATATGGAATTATTCTAAAGAATCTGGAAATGGAGAAAATAGGTTGTTTTCAGAATTTTATCATTTTTTAACAATCTTCCTACCATTATTATTTTTTATAATTAATAATATATAGGTTATGCTTGTATGTTCATCTGTATATTAAATGTATAGCATTTTTTAATCAACATTTGTACTGTGGTTGTGTGCCACAATCTTTTATCTTACTGCTGTTCCAGAATATATCAGGCTATTCACGTCATTTGTGGGGGTTTTTTTTGATATTTTGTGAGTTTTAAATTCTTGTTTTAGTGTATTGCTACAAGATGAAATAGTTATTAATTTTCAGCGTCACTGGGATTGCATTCTGGCATTTCTAGGAGTGCAGCATATTTTCTGAAGCAAAGGCTACTCTGCTTAGAAACATAGCAGGCATACATGCTTTTCTACAACAGAAACTAGGAATGTGAAAGAGGTGGGATGGGAAGAATAAGACTAAGAATTACAAAGGAACTGCTTATGATTGGAAATAAGCTTAGTTTTTGATAGATCTGTAAGTATGTAATTTTTCTGCCTATATATTGTAAGAAGTATGAATAAAAAACTTACCAAGTATTTGATTTCAGAATTCAAAATGCAGCATTTTAAACCACCAGGCTTATGCCAAAATTATGCAAAAGTTCAGATTATTAACCACTTTGGATCAGGAAAATTTCTGTTTCTCTTGATAAAATGAAATGTCCTTTTATTATTTAAGAGAATGACTTCTGTTCCTATGTTTAGTTTTGTTTGCAAAGTTAGATGCAGGTACTGTTCACAATGTATTTTGAAGGATATCTGTTTGCAGGAGAGAAGTGCACTTTCTTTTGGGAAGAGAACATTTATTTGGTTGATACAGAAAGACACCCCAAACCTGGGCAGCCTGAAAAGAGCTTGCAGTCTAACCCTCTTCTTAATTGGTGTGTTTCACTCCTGCAGTGAATGCTTGCTTGTGATACCTTTCTTCTCAGACGTGTTCTTGGGTTGTTTTTGTCTTCAAGGCTTCCGAGAGCTAAACACTTGCTAAATGTTATCAATGAAAACTTTGGTACTCTTGCCTTCTGCCGCCGGTGGCTGGATCGCCTGGGAGAGAGTAAATACCTGATGGCCCTGAAGAACCTGTGTGACCTGGGCATAGTGGATCCCTACCCGCCCCTGTGCGACATCAAAGGCTCCTACACGGCGCAGTTCGAGCACACCATCCTGCTGCGCCCCACCTGCAAGGAGGTCGTCAGCAGAGGAGATGACTACTAAACTCAAAGCCACCTCAGCACCTTTATACTCTAGGCTTTGTTGGAACATACTATACCAGAATTAATTTGCAACATATTGTCTGTTTTAACAGTGGACTGATGTTAATACTTTCCATATTTGGAAAGGAAGGAATTTAATCTAAGGCAAGTCTTCTAATTGTAACTAACCATGGGAAAAAGCTTTCAGGCCTTTAGAAATATTTCGAAAGTTACTTATTTTTTCTGTTCAGGGAAATACATGCTATAAAGCTCAATTTTTAGTTTGGAATGAGTTATACATTTTGTTCTGAACATTTATGATAAAAGATGCTTTTCAAATATTTATATGACCATATTCCTACTTGAATGCTTTGAATGACTACACCTGATTTCTGCGCCCCAGTCCTCTATGATATTGCCTTTTAAACTTCCTGGAATCCATTTTGTAAAAAATAAAGACAAATTTTCAAATCTAAAAATATATATACTTTTTAGAAGTCTGGTTATGATTCTGGTCAGGAGTCTGCTGGGAAACTGCTCTATTAAATATTTTACAAACTTGATTTGCCATTTCTTGTGTTGAAACTGGACCTGTCTTACCCTTCATGTGAAACTTGGCCTCCCAGTGCTCGTTTAAATCTGTCAGTGCTGGCATACAGGGCAAGAAGTCAACACTTTACGGGACAAAATGTGATGACTTCAGTAAAGGTGTGTGGTGTGCTTGAGTGTGCCAGTCTTCAGTTTAGATTCAGCTGTATTAGAACATGTCAGATGCATCTGGTGGTCTCTGCTGCTGTTATCGGCAACGTGCAACTTTGGGCTGAAGTCAGCTGTGAATTTAGCAGGTACCCCTACATAATCTTTGCCATTGACATGCCTTCCTGCATGGAGTCAAATTTCATGTGATTCCCAGTCCACATTTGACTGGACAAGTGATAGGGATAACAAAAACTTGAGTTTATTTTGGAGTGTTAAAAGTTATTTTAACAGTTATTATTACAGGCAAGCTAATTTGGAGTGCAGTGAGTCTTGACCGTTGAATTTCATTTGTAAAGGTAAATGAAATCCAATGGCTCTTCAGGCCTAGATGCAATGTCTTCCAGTGCTGTTATCTTTACCTCATGACTTCATATTAAAATTTTAAATAGTTACTGGTGATAAAAATGACAGCTTTGTTAATAGATCTATAATAATGCCTTAACCAGAACTGCTTGGGGAACAGAGACACTTCACCTGCTTCTTTATAGCCTGTGTCTCTTTATAGAATAGTTCTTACTAATTTAGAAATACCAGTTCTTTCTTTCTCTGTCTTTGGGTAAAAGCTGCATTTTTGTGCTTTAAAACCCGAGTATGTGAGCTGCAGTTTAGAGGGGGCAGTGTTATGTACTGCCTACAGTTTAAAAATAATAGACACTGGTATTTTTTTCCCGTGAATTTAAGTATTGTTTAAATTCGGTACTGTTTAAACTTGTAGAAATGAATGAAATAGGATACTGAAACATGTAGTGCTGTTGTTGCAGTTTGGGAATCTTGGCATCCAAGCAATTAATTTTAATTAATGTATGTCTCAGTTCCAAACAAACAGTAGCTGGTGTACATGCTTGTACATTGCAGAGTAAAAGCTGGCACTCGAAAGTCTGTGATAAGCAGGGTTGCTGGGTGCATTGGCTGCTTCTATTTTTATTTATGTGACCAAGACCTTGCTGCTTATGCAACTCTTGACGTGATACGAGCAGGTTCTTGTAGAATGGATGGCTTCCAGCTCACCTGTGTTTGTAACAAGCCTGGTTACTACAAGTTCTGCTAGAAACAAGTAAGACAAATTTGCTTCAGTTCTTGGCTGCTTATTTTCTATTTCCAGACTTTTCTCTCTAGAAAGAGTCTGTTAGTAGTAGCTCAGTGGCACTTGATACTGTTTCTACAGCTTAAGGCTTCTTTAATTTCACTGATGGTTACTTCAGAAATACTTAGTTCTACAGAACAACTGATGTGTTTTCCTCCCTCTTGTCTTTTCTTTTACCTGAACATAATAGGAAGACCCAGACTGGCAGAGCTAATTTGGACTGTGGCCAATTCTTTTAACTTTTTAACTTAACTGGCTATTAATTCACATGTGGAAGCTGATAATCATGTGTAACAAATTATAGAGGAAATGCCTCAGAAAAGTACCTGCAGAGCATGATGATTATTTGTTGCCATTAAATTTAATTGGGGGTATCTGGATACAAGTTTCCTGTGCTGCTGGCCCTCCTGCATTCACACTTGGCAGTATAGAAGGCAAGTCCTATTTCTGTCTCCTTAAAATAAATAAGTTCCCTACTGCTTTCATGCTCTTCAGGCTGCCTTTTTCTTTTGCTCTAAGTGCTAGTTAGAGAGTCCTGGCCGTGCTGTCTCATACCTGGACTGTGCTGTCTTGCCACTTGACAAAATCAAAAGTTTATCAAAAGACTTTTGAGCCAGAAGTTTCAGTCTGTTTTCAAATACCCAGAAGATGGGGATCATCATGTTTCTTGTATGTGCAGCACCAGAAATGATGACAGTTTTTAGATGCCAGAGTTCAGAATCTCCTTTACAGGGTTTTTCTTTCACGCAGACCTTGCGAGACACATGATCAGAGCATGTACAGCTTGACCTCGTGTGATGTGTCCTTTTGATGAAGGTATGGCCTAAGATTTTCCTAACCAGGAGAATAATTTTAGACTCAAACAACATACTTTTCCCCTTAGATGTGGGTAAGACAGGGCTGATGGATATAAACACAGCCAGTCATGAAGTGGAAGTCTTAGAGGGAGGGATGGGTTTAGTCATCTTTGTTTCTGAAAGCTGCTGTAGCTTAGGTACTTTGTGGAAAATAAAAAAAGAAAATTATTAAAACTACAGGGGCTTTCCACCTAGAGGCCAGATTCTGCTGCTTTTATTAAAAAGGTAGTAGTAGTGAGAGTCACAGGTTTCCATTTTAAAACTTTTTTTCTGCTTGTGCATTGATGGTAATTTCCTTGGAGTTTTGCACTTTACATTTTGGCTAAGAAAGGCCACCTTACGCAAAAGATCAGGGTTTTCTCTCTTCAGTGGCAGATTTTATTAAAAAGTAAATTTTATTTAAAAATGGAAATAAACTTGGTACTAAGTAGCATTTGTAAGGAATATGCCCATGAATGTACTGTCATACTTCAGACTCTAGCTTGTGAAATAATGAACCAAATCCAGCACTAGCTTTTTGGAAGCTGCTGTGCAGCCACTTGGCTTGCAAAGGAGGTGGTGTTTTAAGGGTGAGTATAACTAACTTTTCAAAAAGGAGGCTGAAATAGGGTACTGGGGGAGGTGAAGTTGCTGTTATAGTGAGAAAACTGCTGTTGTGTTTTCCAGCATCGCTGTGTCATGTTCACCGTAGTGTATCAAAACAATACCTGTATTGCAGAACAGTACAAAACCACAGTAAGCCAGTATGGAAACTTAATGATGTGGTATGGAATTTGTTCATTGGTTTTTACAAATGGTGTTTGGAGACAGAAGAACTTGGCATTCCATGGAACATCAATCAGCTGCCTAGAAGTGAAGATGGGCAGTATATTTTCTTCAGTCATTGATGGAATAATGCTTTTGCCAAATGGTTCTACAAAGCTGTATTTAGAGATAAAGACTATGTAACTTGAGAAAAGCATGCCATGCTTTGAAGCAGGCTGTCATTTTATAAGACTTATACATAGTAATTTTTTTCTACAAGGACTCAAGAGGCAGTACTGTTTTTCTAATTTTGATTGTTTCAGTATTTCCAATGTAAAAGAAAAAAATAATTAGCTGTGCTGTGACACTTTAGGGATTTTTGACTTGTGTTTTGGCCATGACAGGCACCTAACTCTTACAACTCAAATTGTACTGATATTAGTTCTGCTTTGCATTTATACTGATGCTGACTTCTCTCTTCTTTTGCAAAGCTACAGTGCTTTAGGGGGAAAAAAAAGCGCTGTGTAGGCTAGTCAGCAGATAAGAGGAAAAGTAAACCTTTTTGCCTAGTTGTTTTTGAAATGTCTGCTTCCCCAGGTTTTAAAATTATGAATTTTTTTTTCTTTCAGTAAGGGCAAATCTCTCAGTTCCTTAAATTGGAGAGAGCTGTGTACAAGCTTTATTTACCACTGGATAAAAGTGAAGGTCCAAGCTGCATGGAAAGCAGCTCCCCAGAGAAGGATCTGTGGAACAAGCTGTCCATGAGCCAGGGATGTGCCCCATGGAAAAGCAGGCCAACAGCCTCTGGAGCTGCACCAGCAGGTCCAGGGAGGTGATCCCTCCTCCCTCCTCAGCCCTGGTGGGGCACAGCTGAAGGGCTGGGTCCAGTGCTTAGAAAAAAGGGTGACACAGATAGGCTGGATGGAGTCCACCAAGGGGCAAGGAAGATGATGAAAGGGCTTGGAGCAGGTGACATACAAGGAGGAGAGGCTGAGAGAGCTGGGAGTGTTCAGCCTGGAGAAGGAAGCTCAAGGTGGATTTCATCCTTGTGCATGTGTGTATATGTTTGTATATATACATACATAAACAGAGACAGACCTTATGGGGTAAGTAAAGAAGCCTGAGCCAGGCTCTTCTCACTGGTGCCCCCTGAGAGGACAAGAGGAAACAGGCACAAACTGAATGAAGCACAGGAGGTTCCCTTCAGACAGAAGAAGAAACTGTTTTTACTGTGAGGATGCTCTAGCACTGGCCCAGGCTGCCACAGGAGGTTGTGGTGTTTCCGGCCCTGGGGCTATGGAAAGAAAACCTGACTGCACACAGCCCTGAGCAACCTGTTCTAGTTCACCCTGTTTTAAGGAGAGTTGGACTGTGTGATCTCCAGAGCCCCATTCTACTCTCAACAATTTTGTGCACTCCCCTCAGAAGTAACTAGTAAAGGTGTACAGAGTACCAATTCTCTTGTGTATCTGGGTTTAAATCCAGCCTCTCTAAGGAAGGGAGTCAGCAACTGATCTCATAAATGTAAAACTGTAATTACTGGTAACATTTCTATCTTGAGAGAGATACTCTGGGTTCATGTTCAGACTGGTTGGCTTCCAAATTACTACTCATGGAGCATTGCTCTATGTGTGTGTGTGAGAGAGAGAGAGGTGTTCCTGAACACTTCACTTAAAATAATTACTACACACTTGCTTTTGTGAGTTCCTACAAACACTGATGGCCTATGCAAGGAGAGGAAATTCAGCAAGGGCAGCTTATGGAACTGTAGGCAGCCAGGTAGCAGATATTTGTGTGGAGACATGTCTTAGAAAGGTAGGGCTGCAGCTGAACCTTTCACCTGAACCTGCTTTTCTGGAAGAAAATGAAGATGGAAAGTAGAGGAGACAAAAATTACAGACTCTTGAGGTGCCGTCACATGATTAAACGCAAGTAACTTGGCTATCAGACCAGCTCCTTCTGATAAAAGAGGGTCTCTTACAATATAACAGACCATTCCACCTAACTCTATCCCTGTTGCTGATACAGGTGCTGCATTGCTGGACCCTTAGTGCTACTGCTCTGCAGAACTCCAGGTGTGTTGTGGAAGCCTGACCCCAGGAACAGCTGCTGCTAAAATATGTGAGTGGCTTTGATCAAATACCTGTCTGGTTGCTGAAGGCATACAGCAGGATGTAGGCCTTTGTGCTAGCTATGGTATTTCTGCTCATTTTTTTCACTGGTCCTCAGCTTTGTAATTTCTTTGGCTCCAGCTGGAGCTGTTTTAAATGTAGACTCACGCTGTGGTTATGCCTTGCTCTAGTTAAAGGGTGTGGAGCTCGTTACATGAACTAGTAAGTATTAAAAACTGAAGCACAAGCTGTTGAGCACCTGAATTAGCTCATCTTTGTGCTGGACTGCAGTAATCATCTCTATTCTCCCCACTGCTTGGAGTAGGACTAGAATGCTCTCCTTTCTCCTTCCCTTCTCTTGTCTGACCCAAGAGAGCACCAATGGGAAGAAAACTGAATTTGCTTTTGCAGAGTTAATGATGTCTTTCAGAGAATGCCTTGAGACTTAGTGATGTTTGCTGCAGTGAGAGCAAATGCAGGGGAATAGCTGTAAGCATAGCCTAGGCAATTCTAGTAAAGATGGCAGGATAAGATTTGTTCTAAGAGACTTGAGTATGTGCTTAAGAGTGACCACTGAGACTAAGGAACTCACACCCATGTTGCTCTCTGCAAGTCCAAAGACATTAATGCTTGAGTCTCTTAGGACCCCTACGTATATGGTAGAGATGATCTTGGGGGACGAAGAAGTATCAGAAACCTGAAAGGCAATTAGCATGACTCTTTCCACTTCCTACCTATTTTCTGAACTACCTGTAAGTAGAAAGAAGTGTTTAAATTACATTCATTTCCTCACCAGAAAGCATAGCAGAGAAGGAAAGTTCTTGAAAGACAGCACAGCCATAACAAGTATGTTCATCAGATCATCTCAGTTCAGCAGGTGGTCTTTGGCTTAAAAAAAAATAGAGCCAAACTGTCTTTGCATAGTTAATTAGTTTGAGCACAAGATAAAGAAGTTTGAGATCTGAGGCTGCCATGTGCTTGCTATCTATGGCATCTTTCAGAAACAGAAATGATAGCTAAGGTCATTAATAAAAGCAGCTGTTAAATCAGTGACAGATGGCCAAAGCAGTTGTATAGTTAATGCCCTGATCCACGTCAGACAAAATCCAAAAATAATTTAAAAAAAATGTAATGATAATGTAGGAACTAATTCCAGTACACGCATGGTTTTCTTTCCACATCAAGGCATTTTATTGAGGTATAAACTTTGCAGAAGATGAGGTAACAATTTGCATAGGATTTACGCAAAGTAACTTCACAATTAAAATTTAACTGGCATTAACTACTGTCTGTGGAGGATTGATAATTCCTGCTTGTTAAATTCTCCTCGATGCACAGCTCTGTTAATGCTAGGGGTAGGACCATGTCGTAGAAGGTACAGCAGTTGTGAGTAATGAAACCAGTCAGACTGAAGTTGCTTTCCTGCAAACATTACAGCTTCTTTTCATCCGTTGTTGGTGTTAAGAGATGACTGAGACAGACAACGCTTGCTACAGCTTTAAGTAAGCCTGTCCAATTCAAGAAAGGGATGCTAATGTTCTTGTAGCAATGACAGTGGGGTGAGTGTGGGTGTGTTGTTTGGGGGTTATTGAGTTTTTTTGTTTGTTTAAGAAGGCTTTTTTAGTTATTGGAATAAAAAGCCCCTAGTTGTCAAAGTTAGTACTTTAAATTTGGCACGTGAGTTTTAAGTCGTCAGGCTTGTTAAGGCTAAAACATGGAAGTCTTGGTAAAAATACATTCTTGTGTTATTAAACACTCCTCTTACATATTTACATGAAAATAAGTTCATGCTCTATTTCCTCAATTTCAGATTTTAAGAAATTCTATCAACGTATCTTTAGTGTAGCTCCCCTGAAGATTGCAAAAGAATTTCACAGAAAGTTGCCTACAAAAATTCAGTTGCTATCTGACATGTTTAACATTCCTTGCTGGTGAATGTCAGTATTCTAAGAGCTAGTAGCAATTCCTGCAAGACAGTAAGAATCACGGTATCATTAGAACTATACTATAAAATGTACACAAGCATATACAGAAAATTAACCAGAGAAATATCAGTTGTCCATTGAAAGTAACTTTTCTAAACCAATTCAAAAATATTATCAAAATACAAAACCAGCTTAAAAAAATAGCCTGAGGTAAAAGTTAAATGCACATAGCAATCTTTTCCTTAAAAAAATAGCTGTATTGAAATTCTAGGTACTTACAAAGTTACTTACTGTCAATAAACCTTTTACTAACCATTGTAAAGAGTACTTCAACTAATACGAAAGTATATAAACATTGAAAAAGTACAATATTGTACTTTCATTACAAATACATAGTTATGACAATTCAAACCTTTACCATACACACAGTTAACTGGCTTTGGATTAGCTGCTACTGTTGTCCATGGAACAGCCAGCTAATTCTGTGTGCTGCTGACTTTCAGCTGTGCTAGGACATGGTACTTTACCACGTCCATTTGCCTGAGTAAGTCGTTGACTGTAAAACAAAATGTAGGCTTGAGCCTTGCATACTTCTTCCATAGTGCACATGTTGAGTTTGGAATCATTGCAGTGTACCCAAAATCCTACAGTAAGGAAATACACACAAAAAGACCGTCACCAGGACACTGATAAGTAATTGCATTATATTTAACAATTAATTACTGTTCAGTCCCATTTAATGAGTTGTGTACAAATAGTAAACTGTTTCAGTTGATCTAGTTTATTTGCCTCTATTTGTCTTAAAAGCCCAGCTTAGCTTCCTCAGATTGACAAGAGAGTTTATAACCAGAATGCATTTAACAAGCCAATAAAAAAACTGAACTCTTGGTCTACAGAACTGCAATTCTCATTCTAAGCAGTTCAGCTACAAGTGACTCCCCTTTCCTTTTGCGAAAAGACAGTAATCTTGCCAGTTTAGAATTACAAACCCCCCTTTCTCCCGCACTCCCTATTTCACAGCTGATTCCTACCTCCTTCTGAATTGTAGCAGTAGGCAGTGTAGTGCCCTGAGCCAAATCCTTTCCCGTGATGCATTACCACAGCGGACAAGTCGTAGATGAAGCAGTCAGGCCGGAGAGACTTGAGGGATTCTCTGCAGCAATAAGGCTCCATGTTTAGTATTTGGTCAAAACTAACATGCACGCCAATCTTCTCACGATGATTGCGTCCTGACCACCTGGAAAGTTAAATCAAATGAAAACTTACGGTTTTTTTCAAAGAAAGAACACAGCATTCTGAATTATATTTTAACATAACATATTTTCAATATTGTTTTGTGCACAAAATAAATGCTAGGTTTTTTTCTAAGCTTCCTCTTTTCACTTCTTTATTTCAAGACCTTTTTAAATCTGTCTGTGGTACTTATTATCATCTTCTGAAACATCCACCTTAAGGTCTGTGTATGGTTAGCGGGAAGTACTTCCCACCTATTATACCTCACTGGTATTTCTCATTTATCCCATCTCCTTCTCATCAGTTTCCTTTGTATTAGGGACAGACTGTACAAATGTGTGGGCTAAGAGTTCACAGGGATGCAGTGTCTGCTTCCTTACTCGCAGGCTAATGCATTCATGTATTTGGTTATATGAAGGTCATCTGGGACTTCCACTGAATACAATCCAGGTTTGTACATTCATGACTATGAGCATTTACTTTACCTGAAGGTATCACAAGATTAATTTTTACCAAAGGAGTTCACAGCAAGGTTAGTAGTTTTGACCAAAACCACAGATGAAATAATTTTGGTACTAAAGCAGCAAGCAGCTGAATCAAAAAAGTTAATTTCCTACTTATAGCATATCTTACTGATGTTTAAATTAAACAAGAAAAAGAAGTTTCTAGTAACTATTTCTCATCATACTAGCAGAGGGAAATGAAACTGATGCTGAAAAACACTGATCCAGAACAATGGAAGAGCAGGAGTGAATCTGTCAGTTTGCAACACTTTCTGTTGTGGTACTACTTACCTAAACCGTTTAAGGTGTAATCTGAGAACCTGAGGTAGTCGACACACCATAAGCTGCTTCTGAGCTTCTGTGAGTATAACTGGTTTAGAAGAAAACTTCCTTCGTTTTGCTGAGGTCAAACACACAGTTACACAATACAAATCTTGGTAACAGCCCCGTATTTCAGTCTAAGATTTATCCACAAAATTTGTCTGAACCTAAATATCTATAGTATGTGCCTCCTTAGAAAGGATGGACTCTGAGAGCCATATTACGAGGATTATTTTATGATGCAAGTAAAAAATACTTTTGGTCACTTACATTAGTCACCTTAATTTAAAAAGCTGATGGCTTCTTCAGCTCTTCAGCTGGGAGTATCAGAAACCCCATTAGTGTGTGATGAGACTGGACCTAAGAGAAGCATCACACTGCAAAACATCTTGTGAACAATTTAATCTTCTGGGTGGTGAGTAACAGCTGTCAGGTCACCACACCAGGACATAAGAAGAAGGTCTTTGTTTGTAACATAGTTCTAAGACTTTCAGTACTTTCCCTCTATACTTCCATTGTCAGTTTATATTTCACGCAGAGAACGTACACATGAGTACATACTGCCTTTACTCACTGTTGCACTGATCACATGCATATATCTTTCCTTCCAAAGCTTCAGTTTCTGTAAACTTGGCCAGCATTTCTGTCAGCAGACATGGATACTGAGACGACATCATCTCCTTGCCGTTGCAGTGGTACCTCTCGGGAAACTCCAGGGACAGGTCCCAGAAAGGTTCTATGGTATTTGATTTATTGTCACAGGCAAGACACGTAACCTGTAAAAAGATATTTCAGCAGTTGCTTACACTCAAAAATTTACTTCACTAAAAGCGTACCATAACATACTTCTAAAAAAAGATTTTTTTCCCTAGAGACAACCAACATAACCAAAGACAAGACACAGTAATTTAACAAAAGAAATGATACACCTAATTTCTTTTCTCTGAAGCAGCACGTCCAATACTGTTATCACAAACAAGTAAGCGATCTTATGTTTTACTGAGAAACAAAAACAGTGTCAAAATGTTCTGTCTGGGACTGTCCAAAAGAAAGCAGCTGGTGAAGTCTCAGGAGTCTTTTCTCCAAAGGAAAATTTATATGAGAAACTATAGTTTAGGTTAATTTAAAAATAAATAAAAATAAATTAAAAACACACACACACGCACAAAAAAAAAAAAAAAAAAAAAAAANGAGTTGGACTGTGTGATCTCCAGAGCCCCATTCCACTCTCAACAATTTTGTGCACTCCCCTCAGAAGTAACTAGTAAAGGTGTACGCAGTACCAATTCTCTTGTGTATCTGGGTTTAAAATCCAGCCTCTCTAAGGAAGGGAGTCAGCAACTGATCTCATAAATGTAAAACTGTAATTACTGGTAACATTTCTATCTTGAGAGAGATACTCTGGGTTCATGTTCAGACTGGTTGGCTTCCAAATTACTACTCATGGAGCATTGCTCTATGTGTGTGTGTGAGAGAGAGAGAGGTGTTCCTGAACACTTCACTTAAAATAATTACTACACACTTGCTTTTGTGAGTTCCTACAAACACTGATGGCCTATGCAAGGAGAGGAAATTCAGCAAGGGCAGCTTATGGAACTGTAGGCAGCCAGGTAGCAGATATTTGTGTGGAGACATGTCTTAGAAAGGTAGGGCTGCAGCTGAACCTTTCACCTGAACCTGCTTTTCTGGAAGAAAATGAAGATGGAAAGTAGAGGAGACAAAAATTACAGACTCTTGAGGTGCCGTCACATGATTAAACGCAAGTAACTTGGCTATCAGACCAGCTCCTTCTGATAAAAGAGGGTCTCTTACAATATAACAGACCATTCCACCTAACTCTATCCCTGTTGCTGATACAGGTGCTGCATTGCTGGACCCTTAGTGCTACTGCTCTGCAGAACTCCAGGTGTGTTGTGGAAGCCTGACCCCAGGAACAGCTGCTGCTAAAATATGTGAGTGGCTTTGATCAAATACCTGTCTGGTTGCTGAAGGCATACAGCAGGATGTAGGCCTTTGTGCTAGCTATGGTATTTCTGCTCATTTTTTTCACTGGTCCTCAGCTTTGTAATTTCTTTGGCTCCAGCTGGAGCTGTTTTAAATGTAGACTCACGCTGTGGTTATGCCTTGCTCTAGTTAAAGGGTGTGGAGCTCGTTACATGAACTAGTAAGTATTAAAAACTGAAGCACAAGCTGTTGAGCACCTGAATTAGCTCATCTTTGTGCTGGACTGCAGTAATCATCTCTATTCTCCCCACTGCTTGGAGTAGGACTAGAATGCTCTCCTTTCTCCTTCCCTTCTCTTGTCTGACCCAAGAGAGCACCAATGGGAAGAAAACTGAATTTGCTTTTGCAGAGTTAATGATGTCTTTCAGAGAATGCCTTGAGACTTAGTGATGTTTGCTGCAGTGAGAGCAAATGCAGGGGAATAGCTGTAAGCATAGCCTAGGCAATTCTAGTAAAGATGGCAGGATAAGATTTGTTCTAAGAGACTTGAGTATGTGCTTAAGAGTGACCACTGAGACTAAGGAACTCACACCCATGTTGCTCTCTGCAAGTCCAAAGACATTAATGCTTGAGTCTCTTAGGACCCCTACGTATATGGTAGAGATGATCTTGGGGGACGAAGAAGTATCAGAAACCTGAAAGGCAATTAGCATGACTCTTTCCACTTCCTACCTATTTTCTGAACTACCTGTAAGTAGAAAGAAGTGTTTAAATTACATTCATTTCCTCACCAGAAAGCATAGCAGAGAAGGAAAGTTCTTGAAAGACAGCACAGCCATAACAAGTATGTTCATCAGATCATCTCAGTTCAGCAGGTGGTCTTTGGCTTAAAAAAAAATAGAGCCAAACTGTCTTTGCATAGTTAATTAGTTTGAGCACAAGATAAAGAAGTTTGAGATCTGAGGCTGCCATGTGCTTGCTATCTATGGCATCTTTCAGAAACAGAAATGATAGCTAAGGTCATTAATAAAAGCAGCTGTTAAATCAGTGACAGATGGCCAAAGCAGTTGTATAGTTAATGCCCTGATCCACGTCAGACAAAATCCAAAAATAATTTAAAAAAAAATGTAATGATAATGTAGGAACTAATTCCAGTACACGCATGGTTTTCTTTCCACATCAAGGCATTTTATTGAGGTATAAACTTTGCAGAAGATGAGGTAACAATTTGCATAGGATTTACGCAAAGTAACTTCACAATTAAAATTTAACTGGCATTAACTACTGTCTGTGGAGGATTGATAATTCCTGCTTGTTAAATTCTCCTCGATGCACAGCTCTGTTAATGCTAGGGGTAGGACCATGTCGTAGAAGGTACAGCAGTTGTGAGTAATGAAACCAGTCAGACTGAAGTTGCTTTCCTGCAAACATTACAGCTTCTTTTCATCCGTTGTTGGTGTTAAGAGATGACTGAGACAGACAACGCTTGCTACAGCTTTAAGTAAGCCTGTCCAATTCAAGAAAGGGATGCTAATGTTCTTGTAGCAATGACAGTGGGGTGAGTGTGGGTGTGTTGTTTGGGGGTTATTGAGTTTTTTTGTTTGTTTAAGAAGGCTTTTTTAGTTATTGGAATAAAAAGCCCCTAGTTGTCAAAGTTAGTACTTTAAATTTGGCACGTGAGTTTTAAGTCGTCAGGCTTGTTAAGGCTAAAACATGGAAGTCTTGGTAAAAATACATTCTTGTGTTATTAAACACTCCTCTTACATATTTACATGAAAATAAGTTCATGCTCTATTTCCTCAATTTCAGATTTTAAGAAATTCTATCAACGTATCTTTAGTGTAGCTCCCCTGAAGATTGCAAAAGAATTTCACAGAAAGTTGCCTACAAAAATTCAGTTGCTATCTGACATGTTTAACATTCCTTGCTGGTGAATGTCAGTATTCTAAGAGCTAGTAGCAATTCCTGCAAGACAGTAAGAATCACGGTATCATTAGAACTATACTATAAAATGTACACAAGCATATACAGAAAATTAACCAGAGAAATATCAGTTGTCCATTGAAAGTAACTTTTCTAAACCAATTCAAAAATATTATCAAAATACAAAACCAGCTTAAAAAAATAGCCTGAGGTAAAAGTTAAATGCACATAGCAATCTTTTCCTTAAAAAAATAGCTGTATTGAAATTCTAGGTACTTACAAAGTTACTTACTGTCAATAAACCTTTTACTAACCATTGTAAAGAGTACTTCAACTAATACGAAAGTATATAAACATTGAAAAAGTACAATATTGTACTTTCATTACAAATACATAGTTATGACAATTCAAACCTTTACCATACACACAGTTAACTGGCTTTGGATTAGCTGCTACTGTTGTCCATGGAACAGCCAGCTAATTCTGTGTGCTGCTGACTTTCAGCTGTGCTAGGACATGGTACTTTACCACGTCCATTTGCCTGAGTAAGTCGTTGACTGTAAAACAAAATGTAGGCTTGAGCCTTGCATACTTCTTCCATAGTGCACATGTTGAGTTTGGAATCATTGCAGTGTACCCAAAATCCTACAGTAAGGAAATACACACAAAAAGACCGTCACCAGGACACTGATAAGTAATTGCATTATATTTAACAATTAATTACTGTTCAGTCCCATTTAATGAGTTGTGTACAAATAGTAAACTGTTTCAGTTGATCTAGTTTATTTGCCTCTATTTGTCTTAAAAGCCCAGCTTAGCTTCCTCAGATTGACAAGAGAGTTTATAACCAGAATGCATTTAACAAGCCAATAAAAAAATTGAACTCTTGGTCTACAGAACTGCAATTCTCATTCTAAGCAGTTCAGCTACAAGTGACTCCCCTTTCCTTTTGCGAAAAGACAGTAATCTTGCCAGTTTAGAATTACAAACCCCCCTTTCTCCCGCACTCCCTATTTCACAGCTGATTCCTACCTCCTTCTGAATTGTAGCAGTAGGCAGTGTAGTGCCCTGAGCCAAATCCTTTCCCGTGATGCATTACCACAGCGGACAAGTCGTAGATGAAGCAGTCAGGCCGGAGAGACTTGAGGGATTCTCTGCAGCAATAAGGCTCCATGTTTAGTATTTGGTCAAAACTAACATGCACGCCAATCTTCTCACGATGATTGCGTCCTGACCACCTGGAAAGTTAAATCAAATGAAAACTTACGGTTTTTTTCAAAGAAAGAACACAGCATTCTGAATTATATTTTAACATAACATATTTTCAATATTGTTTTGTGCACAAAATAAATGCTAGGTTTTTTTCTAAGCTTCCTCTTTTCACTTCTTTATTTCAAGACCTTTTTAAATCTGTCTGTGGTACTTATTATCATCTTCTGAAACATCCACCTTAAGGTCTGTGTATGGTTAGCGGGAAGTACTTCCCACCTATTATACCTCACTGGTATTTCTCATTTATCCCATCTCCTTCTCATCAGTTTCCTTTGTATTAGGGACAGACTGTACAAATGTGTGGGCTAAGAGTTCACAGGGATGCAGTGTCTGCTTCCTTACTCGCAGGCTAATGCATTCATGTATTTGGTTATATGAAGGTCATCTGGGACTTCCACTGAATACAATCCAGGTTTGTACATTCATGACTATGAGCATTTACTTTACCTGAAGGTATCACAAGATTAATTTTTACCAAAGGAGTTCACAGCAAGGTTAGTAGTTTTGACCAAAACCACAGATGAAATAATTTTGGTACTAAAGCAGCAAGCAGCTGAATCAAAAAGTTAATTTCCTACTTATAGCATATCTTACTGATGTTTAAATTAAACAAGAAAAAGAAGTTTCTAGTAACTATTTCTCATCATACTAGCAGAGGGAAATGAAACTGATGCTGAAAAACACTGATCCAGAACAATGGAAGAGCAGGAGTGAATCTGTCAGTTTGCAACACTTTCTGTTGTGGTACTACTTACCTAAACCGTTTAAGGTGTAATCTGAGAACCTGAGGTAGTCGACACACCATAAGCTGCTTCTGAGCTTCTGTGAGTATAACTGGTTTAGAAGAAAACTTCCTTCGTTTTGCTGAGGTCAAACACACAGTTACACAATACAAATCTTGGTAACAGCCCCGTATTTCAGTCTAAGATTTATCCACAAAATTTGTCTGAACCTAAATATCTATAGTATGTGCCTCCTTAGAAAGGATGGACTCTGAGAGCCATATTACGAGGATTATTTTATGATGCAAGTAAAAAATACTTTTGGTCACTTACATTAGTCACCTTAATTTAAAAAGCTGATGGCTTCTTCAGCTCTTCAGCTGGGAGTATCAGAAACCCCATTAGTGTGTGATGAGACTGGACCTAAGAGAAGCATCACACTGCAAAACATCTTGTGAACAATTTAATCTTCTGGGTGGTGAGTAACAGCTGTCAGGTCACCACACCAGGACATAAGAAGAAGGTCTTTGTTTGTAACATAGTTCTAAGACTTTCAGTACTTTCCCTCTATACTTCCATTGTCAGTTTATATTTCACGCAGAGAACGTACACATGAGTACATACTGCCTTTACTCACTGTTGCACTGATCACATGCATATATCTTTCCTTCCAAAGCTTCAGTTTCTGTAAACTTGGCCAGCATTTCTGTCAGCAGACATGGATACTGAGACGACATCATCTCCTTGCCGTTGCAGTGGTACCTCTCGGGAAACTCCAGGGACAGGTCCCAGAAAGGTTCTATGGTATTTGATTTATTGTCACAGGCAAGACACGTAACCTGTAAAAAGATATTTCAGCAGTTGCTTACACTCAAAAATTTACTTCACTAAAAGCGTACCATAACATACTTCTAAAAAAAGATTTTTTTCCCTAGAGACAACCAACATAACCAAAGACAAGACACAGTAATTTAACAAAAGAAATGATACACCTAATTTCTTTTCTCTGAAGCAGCACGTCCAATACTGTTATCACAAACAAGTAAGCGATCTTATGTTTTACTGAGAAACAAAAACAGTGTCAAAATGTTCTGTCTGGGACTGTCCAAAAGAAAGCAGCTGGTGAAGTCTCAGGAGTCTTTTCTCCAAAGGAAAATTTATATGAGAAATTATAGTTTAGGTTAATTTAAAAATAAATAAAAATAAATTAAAAACACACACACACGCACAAAAAAAAAAAAAAAAAAAAAAAAAAAGGAACAGCTGGGGATTTTAAAGTCATATCCTTCTTACTTTGTAAGTCTTCCAGGGAAGCCTGGATTAGGAAGCACACTTCTTCAAAGAAAAATTAACAGGTAAAAATAATTTATTTCTTCTTTCAGTAAGTGGATCCATCGTCACACTAGGGAAAGGACAAGCAGTAAGACAACATAAATAAAATGTCAAGAAGTGAAGTGAGTCAACCTGGAAAATGCAGATAATACAGCAGCAGACAATTAATTTATGATAACATTAAATATTTAGGAAAGTAAGTTCAAAGCAGTAGCTCCTCTAAGCTGGAAAAGCAACACATTAGGTGTTGCATGCTTCCTATTTAGATAAATACCACAAGTTGTTTGGAACAACTACACAAATATATAGTAATAAAGGAACAAAAATCCATGTGGCATCCAAAGACTGTTATTTCACAGAAACCCCTTTATGCTGCTGCTGTTCTGCATAAATTCAGTGTGGTTCCCTTCAGTTGGGTTAGTAACCCCATACAAATGTGAAAATACACTCAGCTTTGTTAAAGAGCTCCCTTATTTTCCTCTAAAAGTTTGCTATTAGGTAATTATTCACTCTGCTTTATTATTTCATGATCATGTATATAAGGACCGATCTGTCACCTCCTGGTACCTTCCTCCTAGGTGTTCCTGTGAGTCATTATTTCATGCATTCATTAGCTACAACAGCTTATACAGGATCTCTGCATTAGCCACCTAGTGCATGTGTGTATTTATGTTCCAGCATAGACGTTCAGCAGTGGAGTTAGGAAAGCGGCTCACTGCTTAAAGTTTTAAGATGACAATGCCACTGCCTTGTTCTTAGAAAACAAAACTTCAAACTTACATAGCAGAAAAGAGGAGAATCTTCTGTTTTAATTTACACTGACAGGAGCTTCTTTTGTAAGTGCTAACATCTGGCAACGTTTCAAAGCCACAAATTATTAGTAATTCAGGGCTGGAATCTAGACTTGGAGACAAAATGATATGTTCGGCCACAGTTCAAGCTAACTCCAGCATAAACACAGAATGACTAATAGATTTCTGCTGTACAAATGGGTAATTTTGTCGGGCCAAAAGTTTATTTAATTGATGAGTTACTTAAGAATTTGTTGCGCACGAAGGCACACTTAAGATTAATGAGCTCAGGATGAAGAACACACGTGAACTCAAGACAGAAAATTTTAACAAGTTCTGAGGTTTTAAACTTAACATAATATGTTAATAATCTAGATTATTTTAAGATCCTCTTTCCCAACTAGTTAATAAGTATGATCCCAGAAAAAAAGAAATTAACAGACCCAGCTTCCAGTTTTTGCCTCTTAAAAAAACTGAGAAAGATAAACTGATGCAATAGAGCCGCTTCTCATCTCATCATGCAACTGTGAACCAAGTCCCTTTGTGGGGACAAAATCTGGTACTGATATACAGCTGCACTTATTTCCTCAAATCCAAGACAGTCCTCCTCACTGCGACACTGCAGGAGGGTTAAACTCTGGGATTTCTGTACTTGCCAACAGCCAAGTAACCTGACACACTCGGGTAAGCACACGCCCAGCCACATCAGCCACTGTGCGCTGCCTGCTCCTGTGCCTGCTCCTGTGCACACTCCCACTCGGTGGAAAAGGAGAGGGAAATCAGGGCTGGGACAAAGGTTGTAGTATTTTTCTTAGCCAGGCCTGAGCTTACAAATTGGATTCCTCAAAAAGTAGGAGGATCTCTGCCCTTCTGTGGAATCCATCTGCACTGGCCTGTGCATTGGCACTGGCTTCACAACACTCCCATCACTCTTCTTTCTGTCCTAAATGGAACTCCTTTTTCTCACACTCCATCACCATCCACACAGTGCAACCCAGATTTTCTTTTTTCATGAAAGGCATTGAAATTGTAAAATCTGTTCAAAAACTTGAACGAGATCCAAGGTTTTTATAAAAAACAAAACAAAAAGAACCTCAAATGTGAACTCAAAGGGCAAAAACTTTATGCATCTGTCCAATGTAACTTTTTATAGTATAAGTACGCACAACAGTAATAGGGAAGTGAGTCTGCTCTAGCAATCTGGTTCGTGATGTGTATCTTTATGACTATATTTTATAAAATCAGAGTTTGATTTCACTTCCCTGTTAGAATCCGTAATTGCTATTTTAGGAAGCCTTAATGCTGGAGATGTTCACATCAGAGCAAAGTAAGTAAATTATTGGGTTTAGCTACCTAAATCTCTGCCTTATGTTCTGCCCTGACCACCCTCTCATGCCTTGAAACACGGGTACTAAATACAATTGTTTGGTTAAAGCTTAGTATTCAATCATGGGCCAAAGGCCAGACTGAAAAGAGCTGGATCAAATTGCTTGATTCAAGCTAAGCATGGAGACCACTCAGACAAGCATCATTGTGGCCACAATAACTTGATGGACAGCCATTGCCCTGGATGGCATTCAGTCTAAATGCAGCCAAAGAAAATAGTTAACATATTGCTGCAGAAGAAGCCAATTCCATCATCAGCTGTTTTGCCTATTTCCCTGCACTTGGATGGAGGAAAGAAAACTTACCACCTCTGCCCTAACAATTTTTTTTTTTTAGTTTTTGTGCTTTCACTACTAAAGTTTTCACTAGACGAGAAATACATAATTAGTAATTCAATTTTTCCACAGCAAAGTAACTGAAACTGAAGGAGATCTCTAGAATATTGCTATAATATGGAATTCATATGACAGTCTGTGTTTAAAAGGACCCTAAACTTTGTAGTGATGAGCATATAGCATCACCAAAATGATCTTCATTTATTTAGCAGAATAACATAAGCATAAACACAGCAAACTGTGGTCTGTGATTCAATGGCCTCTTACAGATTAATTTAAAATGTCACCATCTAGTTGGAAAGCAACTTGACAATCATTTTGTGTCTCAGGCTAAACATAAAAGCACGAAGACTAATACCAAAATATAGAAATCAGTATATAGGTCATGAATTGGTTTAAGTCCCAATTACCTACCTGAAGTTCTCATCTTTTTAACCGCCTATTCAGTGGGGAACAATTTTCAGCACTATTCTCCCCCAAACTCTAACTCTGCTACCCAAAACTGAAGGCTTTCAAACAACTAAAGATTTCACATTTCCCCTTTCATCAGCCAATCTGTCCAGAAAACACACTTTACACATAGTTTACATACTGCATTGGTTAGAACCTACTTCACTCCCTGGGTCTTGACATATTCATTGCTGAGCACTGTCGTGCTGAGCAGGGGCAGGGGGAAGCATTTTGCTCAGATTCCATCTCAAACATGATAAGGAAGTAATCAAACCCCTTGGGATTTTTTAAGGGTGCCCAGAGATATCAAAAGCTAGCTCTTAGTAGGCATTTCTGTAATAAATACTGGAGCCAATTCTTTTGAATTCTCAGCAAGTTTGCAGGTGACACAGAGCAGGGAGGAGTGGCTGGTAGGCTGGCTGGGGGCACTGCCACCCAAGGGGACCAGGACAGGCCCAGGAAAAGGGACAACAGGCACCTCATGCAGCTTTACAAAGGGAAATGCCATCCTGGACCCAGGCAGGAATCACCCCAGGCACCAGCCCAGGCTGTGTTGGAAGCAACTCTCTAGAGAAGGATCTGTGGAAGAAGCTGTCCATGAGCCAGGGATGTGCCCCATGGAAAAGCAGGCCAACAGGCAGAGCATTGCCAGCAGGTCCAGGGAGGTGATCCCTCCCCCCTCCTCAGCCCTGGTGGGGCACAGCTGAAGGGCTGGGTCCAGTGCTTAGAAAAAGGGTGACACAGATAGGCTGGACGGAGTCCACCAAGGAGCAAGGAAGATGATGAAAGGGCTTGGAGCAGGTGACATACAAGGAGGAGAGGCTGAGAGAGCTGGGAGTGTTCAGCCTGGAGAAGGAAGCTCAAGGTGGATTTCATCCTTGTGCATGTGTGTATATGTTTGTATATATACATACATAAACAGAGACAGACCTTATGGGGTAAGTAAAGAAGCCTGAGCCAGGCTCTTCTCACTGGTGCCCCCTGAGAGGACAAGAGGAAACAGGCACAAACTGAATGAAGCACAGGAGGTTCCCTTCAGACAGAAGAAGAAACTGTTTTTACTGTGAGGATGCTCTAGCACTGGCCCAGGCTGCCACAGGAGGTTGTGGTGTTTCCGGCCCTGGGGCTATGGAAAGAAAACCTGACTGCACACAGCCCTGAGCAACCTGTTCTAGTTCACCCTGTTTTAAGGGGAGTTGGACAGGAAGATTTCCAGAGCTACGTGTGTAGGTACATGTGAAATGTCATGAAGTAATCATAAAAAGAAAGAAAGCTGAGCAACTGAGAGAATTCAAACAATGTTTGGTAACAAAAAGGTTTCATAAAATGACAATTGATCTCCAACTATTGTTTTGCCAGTTATTTTGTTATTATTAGATTCAAATATACCTTTACATCTCTTAATACAAAAATTAATATTACTAATAATTTGCATTATTATTTTGGCATTATTTAAGAGTAGGTTATAATATTCAGAATCATACTGCCTGGCTTACAGAAAAGTAATTTTTTCCTGTTAGTTCTCATGACAAGAGACTTATTTTTTACCTTGGGAAGAAGTTTTAAGGTTTTACCAACACAGAAATTTTATCAACATAGTGACCAAGAAGCACAGTATAGGAAATATCCAGTATCTCTTTTTCTCAGTAACTACTGCTTCTTAGTTCCAGAAAGCTTTGTACTATATGGGTTGAACTGCAGGACAGTTATACTGGGCAATTAATTCGAGACATGTGCTACACTCCAATTCCAAGAGTGCTTCCAAATCAGTGGTATCAAAAACACATTTCTATTCTTTTACCATTTCCCATGTCCTGATAATCTATTAAAATCTAATTACAATCCAAAAGGGCCTTCTGACTTTCAAGAAATCAAACTCTGTGTACTTAATGTTATCCCAAAGGTAAAACAATTTACTTTAAAAGCTGAAGTTTAAGATGTGAGAGCTGTATCTATGTGTCACAGATTTTGCCACCACGATTATCTGCAACTTTCCTAGATCTGCTAAGCTAGCTTCCTAGCTCAGCTAGGTTGTCTAGATCAGCTTACACAAATATTTTGTGCCAATTTCCCTGCTATACCCCCCCAACAAAAAATTAATACTGGTATAACACACAGTTTCTGCTCATATGATTTCTGAGCACACATGGCACACAATTTTCCCAAAGCAGTGCTGAAAATGTACACTTATTTTGAAAGCTAAAATCTTCTATTTCAATTTCTAGATTTTTAGAAATACATCTGTCCACTTCCTTGCTTAATATGGACAAAGTTTGAAATAAAGATACTTTAAAAATTGTTGCATACTGTGCTATTTAGTTGGTACTATTCAAAAAAACACAACCCAGAAGAACTCTTGTCTTGAGAGAGACAGTAGTGAAGATACTTGAGCTCTTGAAGTATACTTTAAAGATCTGTGAACCAGTGTGGGTTAGTTCACCACTGCCACATAACTTCAGAGTGCAGTAGTTTCTCCTTTCCCATTGAAGGACTGAGGACAGGAGACAGAAAGCACCTTCCATAAGAGTACTAGCACTGAGAGATTGAAAACAACTAGTATTTTAATAGAGATATTGGCATCTGCTTACAGTCCCAATGGGTTTCAGAGGTATGAGCCACTGCTCCAGCAGATTTGCCTCTGAAAGAATAGGTTTACAAGGTACAAACTCCTTTTTCAACTAAATGCAACAGCACGGCTTTCTCCAGACAATCCCTGCATGAAGACTAGCATGTGAAAAGACAGAAGGGGAAAGGTTTTGTAGCTATATATCTGATCTTTACTTCCCTTGGATGTACTAGGTATTGAAGTTTCACAGTCTATACTGCAGAATAAAAAGCTGAAATCCTAAAACGAACATTAGAATAAATATAAAATAAAAAAACAGAGGCAATCTGCTCATGCTATTCCTGGAGTTACCCATTACCTCGTCTAGTGCTCCATAAAACAGTAAAATATTTCAAGCAGCAGATGAAGAAGACTTGCTTTAAATCAGCTGAGAACACAACTAAACAAAAACAACTCACCCATATAAAATGTGTGATTGTTTTGACATCACCCAAAGCTTTTTCTAGTTATCAAAAAGTAATCTGCCTAAGATTCTCACACACTCATTTCTCTCCTTTCTTAATATTATATCCTAAATTCAGTTAGTGCTGAACTAGGCAGCCATTTCAATAGCAACAGATTGATGGCACACTCAGGATTATGACTTCCCTTCAACTTAAATTAGCATAGCTGGAAGAGGGGGGAAATGTTTTATTGCACCTGTGAAAGAAATGCAAAACCTAAGTAAACACACAGCTTATCTGCATTGTAAGTGATCCTCTGTGTACTGGATCAAGAGTAGTTCATAGTATTCCTGAGGCTTGAAGGTCAGGAAAATTTACTTCACTGCACTTGAGTATCTCATAGAATCAAATATCTTGAACTGATATTTCTATACAAAGGGAAATTACAGTAACTTTTTAGTGTTCTAAAACGGAAGGCAACTGCACACAGAAATGTGCTTTTCAATTCCCCTTTTTCATTGGAGTAAGATGTAACATTAAATACTGTAGACTAAAATTGCATCCTATTTTTAATAAATGCAGCAGGCAATGGCTCCAACTATCTTCTAGAGAGAAACTGTAATACTGTCACAGCTTGTAGGTAAAGTTAAGCCTACAAGGACTATTAGTACGCTCCTTGCTTTTAAAAGCTTGACAGAGATGTGATAACATAGCAAGGAGTCTGGGGTTTTTTTCCAGCCCTGCATGGATGTTTTCTTGCCCTTTTTGTTAACTTCATTAAAGCTGTTCTGACAAATGCACAGTGAAATCATGATGCAGGAGTCTTACTGAGGAAAGGAAAATAATTGCTTAACAGTTTTTAAACCTTCCCTGTGCAAACACCAGGGACGGAATCATTAAGATGACCTGAATATATTTTACAAGGAAGAAATGTAAATCTTCGAGGGTTGCATTTGCCTTATAAAACTTACCATATTCAAAAGTGCTAATGAAGATTAAACTGAAACAAAGGAGTGTCAGAAGACAAAGGAACATCAGAAGGGGTAGGGTGTTGGACAGTCTGTGGGAACTGCCTAATAAGACAGCAAGAAATTACTACAGATAACAGTCTCAATACTCTTTTTCTTATTCCTCTTATTTCAGGCATTTGAGTTCATCAAGGCTGTATTTTGCACTCAGACATTGCCCAGCTGCATTAAGAGCTGTGTGTTGTAGTCACAGAAGTCACAGGATAGCTCAAAACTATTTAATTCCCTTCTAGTTTTATTCAATAGTGTGGCGTTTGTTTGTTTGAATTTACTCAATAGTAATTCTCACTATTCCCCTCCCTGCTCTCAGGAAGGTGGGAGTCTTTCTAGTCACAAGCCTCTTCACAAAACAAAGCTAAAAATATGTGAAAGAAGTGGTACTATTGAAATGATGCTTATGTCTTTAGAGCCTTGAAAACTTTTACCAAAATAATGAATCCTGTAAGGCTTGGAATGCAACCAAACCTTGTCAGTATTCTTAAACAATTACTTCATTTTACTAATAAAGTTCCTATTTCGGAGAGAAATGGTATTTTCAAACAAAAAATCTTTAACGACACAATACACTAGACACTTAGAGTAGACAACACTGATACAAGATATGTTAACTACCCCAAGGAAAGGAAGTATGCCAACAGAAATGCTCTTACACTGGGCTAGACAGAAGGTAGAGGATGATCTGGTTGTATTAGCAGATCTAATTTCTAGATACTAGTTTGTAGTAGTTTCACAAAACCTAAGATGACTAAAAGCAAACATGTGCTGCAAGCAACCCTGTTACCTCATTATGAAGTTTACAAGTATTGTAGCAGTAAACAATTCTACCTCAGTCAAAACCCACTTGGATTTCTAGCTTCACATATTAAAACATCACTCAGTCAGATTACCAGGAAGAGACACATTTTTAATTTGTGTTAAACCTCTTCTTTACACATCATATTCACCAAATGCCTCTGCACTCCCTCAGTAAGGTGTGCATGCATACTAAAGTTCAATTCCAGGCAGACAAGATTTTCCCAACTTCTGTTCCTGATGCAAAGTGGTTAGATTTTAGATTAATTCAGAAGAAACAAGCATTTGTTTGTTCAGTCAGTTCTCACACATCTGTACACGCACACAGTTGGGATATGCATCATAGTAAGTAAACACATTGAAATACTTAACAGGGAGCCAAGAAGACAAAAAAAAAAAAAAGAGAGTAGTCATGCAGAAAAAAGGAAAACCACCATTGCCTCCACCCCACAAATTTGATTCCTGTGTTGACAGAGCCTTCTGTATCTTTGTGTTGTAATAGAAAAGAAGTATGAAAATCATGACATGCAATCACTCAGTGGTAATGAATCTCAAATTCAAGCTATTTACTGAAATAACATCCTGTTTGACATCCATTACCTAATCAGTTTCAACTAGGATGAGATTTACACCTTCTGTAATACCTTTTATCACTATAAGGATAAACTAGATACTTAAAATTGTAAATTCTTTACTCCTTCAAATTATTTGGTGCTTAACAGTAAAGACAAATATTTCTCAGTAGTTGGAAAGGTGTGTTTTAAAATAGCAGTTTTAACACTTACGTTTACCAGATGAGTCTTCTATTGATAGCACTTTTCTTCTGAAGCTCTGTGTATTATATCCTCCCCATCCCTCCTCGGTAGTTATGAATGTATGAACCTTTGAAGTATGTCCATCACTGACTGACTATTATAAATCCAGAACCACAAATCATTACACACCTTAAAAAAAAGAAAATCATAAAACTTACCTGACTCAATAGCTGTCCATGAAAAATGTTGTTAACCACAGTCAAAACCTGTTTTATAAGTTTTCTTTGAGAAGCAGGGATAAGAGCTGGGTATCTGGTCCCTGTAGCCTCCAGTTCCTGCTGTACTTTATCCAAAAGTTCACAGAGAAATTCCTGAGCATCTTGTTGGGCATATCCTCTGAAGCCTGGAATTAGCCTCCACACAGAATGAAGCATGGCAAAAGGAGACACCAGTGCCCATTTGCCAGACCACATAACCTGGAACAGAGTATGCAGCTCATGACAGAGAGAAATATGCTTTGAACTGGGCTCCCTGGGCTGAATGAGTTCCATACTTTTTGATGCTCCTCCACTTAATCCAGAGGATAAACTAGGCCGCCTCACAGATCCCTTTACTTTCTCTTGGTTCTCATTCACATGTAATGTTGAGGCAGCTATTGATGGGTGTTTAGACGAAGATCTTGTTTTACCATTGGTTGCTGTTGCCAGCAGTTCCTGAGTTTGATTGAGATCAAGCTTTAAAAAGCACTCTCGAAAAATAAGTAAGTGACTTAATACCTGCAGGACAGAATTCATATAGCATGTATTTCCCAGGTTTCTCAGTCCTGTTACCCCAGGAGTCACTGTGGGCCTTCGTTTAATTGGAGAGTCACTTATTTTTTTCAATCTCAATTCATCTGAGGTATATGTCTCTTTCAACTCTGCCACAGATTCCATGTTCTGTGATGCTTTTTGAGGGCAGGGTTCTGTTTTTGAAGACATTCTAATCTGATTTTGTAAACGACTGCTCTTTCTTGGAGGCATCTTTTCCATCTCTGCTTTCAACTCCCGCTTTCGTTCTTGCCTTCTCTTCCTAGCTTTGTCCTTTTTTTCCTCTGCTTCTTCCCGACGTCTTTCTTCTTCCAAAATCCTTTTTCCAGTAGGTGTCAGCTCAAGCCACGATCTGAATATTTTGCCAAGGAACGCGCGCCGTCGGTGCCAGAGAGCTGTGAACATTCGATCTTCATTCCGAAGCGTGGCTTGGGCACCGCCATGTGAAAGGTAGGAATCATCACTTGTACCCATAGAACGCAAAGTCCTCCCGCTCCGAGTAGTGCACTCATAGTTTTGACTCTTGATTGCACTTAACGTACTCCGCAACAGCTTTAAATCACCAGTTGCGTTATCGTTGAGAACGTAATCGTCGCAGAGATAACAGAAGACATACAGATCATTTACTTCCAATGCCACGGGGTGCCTGCTCTCCTGAAAGTGCTTTAGTGCATGTTCTTCGATGTATCTTCCACATGCCACATGTGAGCAGCTGAGGCACGCCCACACAGATTCCGTAGTATTGCAGTCCATGCAATGCCATTTCTGTGGATTGAGAATGGAGTGATCTTGGGCCAGTCGCAGACGTCCTACGTGCTTACACTTATCCATTGTTAAAACTGAAACTGCAGAGATATGCTGGCAAAACACATCATCCAAACTGTTTTCTGTCCATGATATTTCAATCTGCAACTAAAAAAAAAAAATATATAAATTACAGATCATAAATACTCAAATGTATCCCTTTTACAGGAGTCAGTATACCAAATTCATACCTGAGGTTAAGATCATGACCATCATCCAACTAAGTCCCACCAAGCACATGAAAGCAGTCAGTTATGTGGAGCCACACCTAACACCATCATCACCAGTTCAACATTTGGACTAAATTGTCTGAATACCACTGTTGATATTCCCAGTACCTTCTGGCCAGTCAGGACTGAAGCATACTAGCTACAATTTAGGCCTGGGTTTGTGGGGTTTTTTTCAAAGGAGCACTGATTTGGTTAAAAGACACTGTTACAGAGTTTGGATACAACCACAAAGTGAAACTGGTCACCCAGAGAAGCTGTGGATGCCCCATCCCTGGTAGAGTTCAGGGCCAGACGGGACTGGGCTTTGAGCAACCTGGTCTAGTGGAAGGTGTCCCTGCACATGCCAGGGGGTTGGAGTAGATTACAGTCCCTTCCAACCCAAACCAGTCTGTGATTCTATGATTCCAAAATTCTTCTATTAATTCTATTCCTAAGCATACAGGTGCAGAAGTGCAAAGGTCACTTATACAGTGCCAACAGTTCAGATAAATGAGGCTTTATACAACTCGAACCCTTTATTAAACCACACCTTTAATTAAATCACTGCCCCTCTGTGCTCAGTCAAGCCCATTATACCATTTCTACAATAATGTATCTTAAACAACTATGTTTTAACATGTCATCCTAACACCTCTGCAAGAGTAACTTGGAAAAGCAGAACTCAATTTGTTAATATGACAAAAATAGTAGATATCTACCTCGGTTGCTGCAAACTTTATAAAAACCTGCATTTTGAACCAATATGTGTCTTCAAAAGATCATTTAAAAATCTCACTAGCACTGGCTTACATCCTTTATTAAGTTTATATAGTTGCATTTGTTTGTTCAAAGCTGCTGTTTTTGCTTTCTCCTATAAGGTGCATTTTCCCAAAACAAACAGGCTGGCTCTGATTAACAAAAATTAAACAGACAGTGAAGCATTCTTTACATTTTTACCATCTTTCTTTGACTATCTCTTGTTTAGATATATCATCTAGAGATAAACGATAATGGTGCTGTGGTGTGTCATGAAGTGATTATATTTGATCTGGGGCATTCGTGCCCACCACGACTGACTAGAAGGGCCAAATAGCACCAGCACCACTGTCATTATGCGCAGTACTTGCCAGATGAAACAGCTAATTCACTTGAGGAGTTCCAAGGGTTTGTCAAATATCCAGGCTATGCCAAGTGAGACAAGTCATGCCATTACAAATGCATGCTGCAGACCTGGCCTAGGCTGTACAATATCAAGGTCCAGGATTCTATGCTTTACAGATAAGCAAGCCATGCTACAAAAGTACTAAATGATTTACACAACTCTGGATAGAACCCAAAAAATTATATTCCAGCTATTATCCTTAAATATGCTAATATTTATCAATTTTTTCAATTCTGAAATACATGGAGAGGTTACTCAATGTAGAACAGATGTTTAGTGTAAAATAAGCGTTAGATAGAGGGAATCCTAACATACAATGACACAACATCACTAAGGATGGCAAACAGGTAAAAGGTTACAGCTGGCTAGGAAAGAAGCTTTAAATTTCATCTGGTACTTAGACAAAAACTGTCGTTAACAGATTTAACAAAAAATGTCTTTGTTTGGTCAATTGGCCCACAGCTAGTGCCTTATAAAATGTTCTAAAACAGACATCAGCATAAGAGCTGTAATAACTCTCTAAGCACATAATCACATTGCACGTGTTGTACAGATCTTATTCCGTAACGGAGAAAAGGCTGAACCAGCCGTAGTGAAACTAATACAGCATATACAATTTTACATGCCCCTTTTAATCATGCTCATTCATTTTAGCTAAGAGTTGTCTCCAGTCCATACTCACTACACCAAAGAATTTCAGGCACCAGGACCTCTGGGTACTCACACAGGAACTCCCAGATTAAGTACCAGACACAGGAGGTCAAGATGCCTTGTGTGCTATGGTCAACAAATCACAAAAGTGGCTCGCTTAACTTTTTCAGCCTGCTAGCATCCTCGATATTCATTCTTTTTAAAAGGCAATCTATTTGTAGGTACTATGTAGATTCTTTTATAAAAGTTGTGCGTAGTAAGTTTGCTTTTTATACTGTCTTTATAAATAAGATCATTAGCACTATCCCACGTCTTCTAGTCTGACAACCTATTTTCCCCAACAAAGCCGAGCTTTTATAACACTGATAAAATGCACATAAATTTCAGAGTTGGACTATGTATCTATGTACACTAATTCTTCCTGGACTATTGAAGTAATACCTACATAAAGCGTGTTGCAATAATTAAATATGGTATACAGAATTTTAAGTGACAAGACTCCTATTTGTGTTTTTGGGCTGAGATAAATAGATTCCCCTGCATATTAGTAACGGTCCTTTCCAGCAGACCAGGAAAAACCACTAACTCTGTCTTCCCACAGGGCTGTCACACACAGCAATGCTGTCAGTCAGAGAAGTCGGACAGGTCAAACCGTTTTTAGTTTTGTTAAAGTCACTGTGTAAACACCGTGCCTTATTTTTCCTTCTTTTTAATATTATATGGTCAGAGTTAATTTTTTTTCTCAATTTTAAAAACATTATCAAGACTGAAACTATTTACATGCCTCAGCATAAGCAGATATTGGACTGAGGACAAAAGTAGTCTGCTGATTTCAGGACGACCACTGTGTAAACCAGGGTTGCACAATCAATCTCTTCATGCAAAAACAACACGACTCTACGAAAGCGCAAGATCAGCGCCTTAAAGAGAAAAACCTAAAACCCCAGCTCCCCCACCAGCAACCAAGCCAGCATGACATTTTCCCACCTACGTCGATGTGTGGAGAAAGGAGACAGGGTGGAAGGGGGAGGGGGAGGAAACATCCTGGCATGGGAGTCTTTCTCTGAAGAAAATGTAAAGAAACCAAATTGCAGGGTTTGGTCAAAAAGACTGCAAGAAACTTAAAGGGTACAAAAGTGAGATCAAGAAAACTTCAGATGAATGTCAAGCAGCACACTGACAGCATGAACGTTTGAAATACTGAAACAGTACATCAACTCACAAAATTTAAAAACTGTACCTTAGAATCAAGACTTGGCAAAATACAATACCTCAGGGAAAAAATAAGGAGTGAAGTGACAGATAATGGTGGAAGAAATGTGAAAAATACTACATACTCGTTCCCACACCTACTAGAAAGCTGCAGCAGGAATAAAATAGTACAAGCCAACACTCCGAAGTTAAAATTCCCTAAAGGAAGTTATTCAGCCCTAGTTTCTGCATTCTTCTCTCCTGAGGTTCAGTTCTGTGCACAGACACAAAGAAACTTTGAATTAGTTGATCAGCGCTTCAGAGATCAAGCCCCCACTGTGTTCTTACTACAGACCTGAGCAGAAGTAGTAAGCAAAATAGCAACTACTAACATACAGAACAGTACTACTGAAACCATTAAGTTGTCTGGGAACCCAGAGACATACAGAAGGCTTTTCTTGCACCAAACTTTCACAAGCTAGAAACAAAGATATATGGAGAAGGATTTTTCTTATTGAACCTTTCAACCTTACTGACATGTTTCCTTTTGTTTCACTCAAGAATGGCTGGTAAAACGTACATTTTTTGGTAATTCATGGCCTGAAAAAATATCTGATAACAAAAACAACTTAAGTAAAACTGATGGTTTTCTTCCATTTTTGTTCCATGTAAACAATAATTTAAGACTTTAAGAATTTAAGATTCATTTTCACAGCTGATAAATTTAAAAAATGTAACTCTAAATATACACAGAAGGAAGTATTTTCCCCTTATCACTACTTTTGTAACTAATGGCTTGGCACATAAATGAGAAGTCTCAAGCCTTAGATTAGAAATGCAATATATAGTTTTACAATTATATATCCACAGACGTGTGCATGTGTGTGCACGCTCTTGTGCCCCTTTTATATTCTGGCTTTTAAATTCGATGATAGTTTAACAACTGATTTTCATCAGGTTCAGATTACTTCTTTTAGTATCTGAAAACACAGGAATCGTGGGTACTTGAACAAGTGAAAGTTTTAGATAACAAGTATGCTAACTAGAAGGCAACTGTGCTGCTTTACTGATTTCTTAAACTAGTTTTCTTGAAGAAAAAAACTAAACGAAACACTGATGTGCATAACTTCCAGCTGCAGTACAGTCCCGAAGACATAACAGTAAGAGTTAAAATCAAAGCAGCACTTAAAAAAGAAATTTTTGTATATTATTTCCGATTCTTAAGAGGACAGCCTTTGACAAGAAAACCCCCAGCCTCATTTCTCTGGAGCCATGCAGATCTCCTTTTAACTTTTTTTGCTCTTTTTTTTACCAACTAAGGAATGTACATCCAGCGTGCTGCCTAGAAGTGGCCATTTGCACCAGGACACTACAGACAGCGGCACAGCTTTACATTCGATGTCTCCTACAGCAAATAACCGCACATTTCCTGCAGCGGAGAACTCGAGGTAAACAAACAATACAGATTGAAGTACTTTTCACAGAAGCACGGAAAACACGGCGTTTCTTACTGGTCGTAATTTACACTTGACAGTTCTTCCCGTTTAGAAAAACGAGCATCTCTGACTGCCCTGACAGCTCTCGGGGAACGCCTGGCTCCTGTTCTGACTGACAGCCCTGCAGACACCCCGGCTAAACTCGCCCAGGGCTCGATGCCGCGGTACGAGCTGTTTGGGTAGAAGGTCCAGCGCTTCCCGGCGTATCGCGACATGGCGCGACTCTTCGCCTCTCGCCACCACAGGCGGGAGACTCGGGCGGCGGGCCCTCGTCACCGCCACCCTCTCCTCCTTCCCCCGCTCTCCCTCACCTCGACGCCTTCCCAGCCACGCCGGGACGAGCGAAGGGACGGGGCACGGTGCAGGGGTTCCCCGCCACACACGGCGGCGAGGCGGCAGCACGGCTGCTGCCCGGCGCGGGAGGCCGGTCCCGGGGCCCGCTCCCCCGGCCCCACGCAGCGCCCGGCTCGCCCCCGCGGCAACGAGCGCCTCCTGCTCAGGTGCCGCTCCGCAGGCACCGCGCCGCCGCTACCGCCCCTCCCGGGAGAAAGGCGCGGCCGTCCCGCGCTCCCCCCCGCGGGGCACCTGCTCCCGCGGCCCGGCCCAGGGGTGTCAGCGCCACCGCCCCGCTCCCGCTCCCGCCCGTCGCCGCCGCCGCACGCACCCGTCACCGGCCGCCGCCGCCATCTTGGGCGCCCCGAACCGCCGCCGCCGCCTCGGAGCGGCCCCTCGGCGACGTCAGCGCCGCGCGGGGCCGCCCCCGCCCGCCCCGGCCCCCGCCCGGTGCGGGGCTCCCCGCGACCGCCTCCCGCCGCCGAGGGCGGGGAGCGGAGCGTCCGGGGGCCCCCCGGGGAAGCACGTTAACACCCCGCGCTCACCCATCACCCGCAGCCCCGCGGCCGCCCCAGACCGCCGCCCCACACCCACCTGCCGATCGCCATGTGCCGGTGGCGGGTCTGTCACCAGATTTGTAGTGGCAACCGAAGTCCTTCCCACGTCCCCTCCCACCTCCCCCGGCCTCCCCCGCCCGCCAGGCCGGTCCAGCGGGGCCGAGCGGGGAGCGGCGGGGCCGCTCCCCGGGCAGGGGCGCTGGGGCGGGCGAGCGACGGGACACGGTTCCCGAGGCACCGGGGGACTGCTGCTGCCCGGGCCCGCGGGACACCTGTTGGCCCCGAGATGGGTCTGTACTCAGCCGGGAAGGAGCAGGTTCTCGCCCTCCCCCCCCGGCAGCGGGTGTCCACATTGTCCTTCCTGCATTTCACTCGTGCTTTGTCGTTGGTGTCGCCGTCCTTGCGCGGGCACGGTGCGAACTCTGGCTGCGTGGGCTGAGCAGAGCTGCGCCCCAGGCCTCTCCCGGTGGCTCCCCCGGCTCGCAGGTGCCGCCACGAGCCATCTGTGGCCTGGCCGCTGCCTGGATGTGACGGTCACACACAGACTGTAGCGGGGATCTCAGCCCGTGAAACTCCTTCACATCGTCTCTCTCTCTGCGTGTTGTTTGTGAAAACTTGTGCAAAGCAGCTCACACAGAAAAAAACCCAAGCTCCTATCAGGCCCCTGTTACTCATCTTTTTTCAGCCTCAGGTTTCATTACAGAAACTTAAATAGGCAAAAAACTTGTAAACCCATGTCCCGCAGATGTCCCGTTTTGTAAATTTGAGGCATCTTTACGCTGGTCCTTTTAGAACTAAAGTTTCTGAAGTGCAGCCAGCTCTTTTTAGCTCTGCCAGCACTAAATTGAATTAATTTACACTTGTGTGTGCCTTCTGCTCTGCCCCAGGCACAGGTAGGCTGTGTTTGGGACAAGAGGAGTCTGGTGTAAACTCCGTCCCTAGTGAGCAACATCACTTTTTACATCCATGCTGAAGCGGGTTGGCTTGTGGTTTATTGTGAACCTGCTCAGAAAGTCAGTGCACGATGCTACTGGCGATTGCAGAATATGATTGTGGTGTGTGTGCTGCTGCTTAGTCACAATAAACAAGTAGTGGCTTGATGCAGTGTGAGCATTTCAGATCAGACCCTCTTGTTCTGGATCCAGTATGCATCAGGATGTTTTCATGATGGCATCAAAATCTTGCACATCTGTTTCTGTGTTTCTAATTGTGACTTCACAGAAAATGTGTTTCAGTTTAAAACTTGAAAACTATACGCCACAGTTGCCTCAGTTCTCCTCCAATAGTGCTTTGCCATTCTCTCCGTTTCTGACGAGACTGCTGAAAAGGCGTTAGGAGGATGGGGCCAAGAGACATGATTCCATTTTTCTGCAGGGTCACTTTATCATGGTGCTTTCATAAGCTCATAAAAAGTGTTCTTAAGACAACATTAACCATGTTCAAATAACTATTTTGTCAAGTATGTCCGTCCTTTCTGTAGCAGTTTCTTCTTGAGTCATAGTTGGCAAACTCACCCTCCCATACTTTTTCTTGCTGGAATCCTATTACAGTATTCTCATGCTCAGGATCTCAATCCAATTCTGTGTGCATGCCTGTCTGTTGGTTAAGTCTTGGAGCTGCTCTCAAGACCAGATTGACTCACATCCCTACTGTGACCTCTTCAGCTGTCTTTCCAAGCTGCTTTCACCAGAGCTCCTCAGCCCCTGGGAGTCTCTAGAGGGGGAAAGCCAAAGCTCCTGATGCTTCCATACACATTGGAGATCTCGTCCATGTGGTCTGTGTGAATGAAGTATAGCTGAGGCTCAGGGTATTACCATCCAGGGCACTGAGAAATAATCCCAAATCCTGGTTTTCCTAAACATCTAGAGGAGACCTTGATCCTGGGCTCAAACTCATAGGAAGGCTAATGCCAGCAATGCAAATGGGAAGTGGTGGCTCTCAGCCATGCATATCCTTAACCCCACTCCGGAGCAGATTGCTCACTCAGCCACAGCCCGAGGCCTTGTCACCAGCTCCCTTAATACCCTAAATGGCCACTTTAAGCAGCCATTCCCAAAGTGATTATAACGCTCAAAAAACCGGTTTTATTTATGCCAATTTTATATTTTGGTAGTCTATAATTTCTCTAATGCACAGCAATACCCCTTTCTCTTTCATAAAATAGAGCCTATATTTCAATACCCTGTTCTAGTGATAATTGAGATTTGCCATGTCTCTGCTATCTCTGCAGTATCTGATTTAACACAGAATAGATAGTCTTTTTTTTTTCCTTGTGTGTATGTGGTTTCCCTGTGTTAACGGACAACATTTCAGCTGATATTCACTAAGCACGCTTCATACCTTTATTGGGTTAGGGCAGACTTCAGTCTCTGTTCCTGCCACGTATTTAATCCATTGCAAAATATTGATTTGGAGTGGGGATTTGGCTCTGGCATAACAAGTAAATCACTGAATTGCTACGTGCTGCTCTTACCATATTTGTCCTGCTTCATGTGTGCCTTTAATGACATTCTGCTTAAATTTTTCACCTTCCTTTAACCTTTCTCAGATTCATGTATTTATTCTTCTAAATAATGTCCACATTAAAAACGTTCAAGGCTGCTAAGAGAAATCCTGAGCCTTAGGGAAACATAAGACCCTTTCCACCATCCAGACTTTACAGCTAGAATGTTGTATTTTATTGAGACAGCCAGAAATTGATTTCCCAAATGTAATTTAAAATTAATTGGGCATTTATGAAAATGGATGATGGATATAGAATATTTTGTCAAGAAGCAAGCAAGTGTAATAAATCCCTATAAGCAATGTAACCTCATATCTTCCAATTATGTGTTCTCTGGAGGGGAATACACCACCTCTAACTGAAACATCACCTCTGACTCAATGTTAAAACCCTTCTAATATGGTAAATAGTTTTAATATATTTTTAAATGGTCATTAGAATTATATACACTGTCTGCATTAATACAATTGAAAAAATATTTACTTACTGCATTTGGCAGAAGGAGGCATCATAAACTGTTATTCCAAGTGAGGCATCTAAACTTTTACAAATACATGAAATTTCAAAGTTCTGTCAAATATAAACATAGTAATAAAATAATAATAGTTTTGATACTCAAGAACAACACAGTGGTAGGCTAACCAAGCTTTCTGAGTCTATCTGAAAAGAGAATTGATATGATATCAGGTGTCAATGAAGACTGGATGCATAGGCATCTTTGTCTCCACTAAGTTTGGGTCTGGTTTTATGGTTTGAATGTTCAAAACCAGTGAAAGGGAGAGAAAGAGAGAAAGCCTTATGTAAGTTAAAGAAATGAAAGCAAGCTTTAAACAAATACAGAGCCATCTTTTGCTCTTGCCAATGTGAATGCTTTTACTTGTTTGCAGCACCCCAGTTAGGAGTGATGCTCCTGTATGTCCACAGTGCTAGCACGGTATGATGTCACCCTGGCAGCCCCACTGCTTGGATGTGAGGTTATGTTTGTCCCTGCTCTGGTTTCAGTCTGCCTGCAACCACACTGCTTGCACCAGGAACTGTCTTGAGTTCAAGCTGCTCCTCTCTTCTCCTGAAGAGCCAGTTGGCTTCCCTGAAGTGCCAGGCAATATTGGTGATCAGGAAATTTGTTCTTTTGCTGTTACAACAGTACAGTCGTGTCCTGTGTAGACATTGGCAGATGGGCCTGACTATGTAGAGTTAATTGCACATCTGAGGCACAGAAGATAGATGACATGAGGGGAGTGATAATAAATCACAAATTTGCATATATTAATATGAACAGCTTGATGGTTTCTAGTTCAGCCCTAGAGGAGAAATAGAAAACTTTTTTCTAAAACAGTGGGAGCATTTTAAAACAGCACTTAAGAAGGGGAATCTTGGAAAGCACATCTAAAAGCTCGATACAGATACACACCAGTATTTGCATGTTTGGGAAATGTTTGCATGCTTACCTTCATGTAACATCTGCACTGGGAGTTTGTTGTATTTCCATGTTTACTGATAAAAAAAACCCCTTCAATTTATCTATAAACAGATTCAGGGCTCAAAGAGAAATTCTGTGTGTGACCCTGAAAATAACAGGATTTTCTCCAGTGCCTATGAAGCTTTAGGGCTGCAGTTCAGTTCAATATGAAGACTCGTACATGTTAGTGTCTACATATGAGCTAGGTGTTTTAATTCCCAGTAGAGTTGTAGGGGTACTTGTTTAAGTTATAGTTTAGGTACTTCTGGGGGTGAGACGTTCAGACAGGGCTGGCCAACATGGCACACAACCTTCAGGACTGTAGTGCCCTTCTGGAGCAGCAACTGGAGACAAAATGGACTGATCTGTAGCTTCTCAAGTGGTATTGGGTGCCAAGACAGCTGAACTGAGCACTGCAGCTCTCCTCAGGCTGATCTTAAGCAGATAGCTGATGGCCAGTTAAATGAATCTCCAGAATTCAATATCCTTTGAATCTACTCACCAAGAGCTCAATCAGTTCTGTGAACATCGAATGCCACTTGAGAGGCTGTGGGATATCCTTCCTGGTCTCTGGCTACCCTTCTGGAAAGGCATCAGTTCCCATAGGTCCTGTGCCGTATCTGCTAGCTTTGGGGAGGCGTCTCAGATACCTTAGGGGTTCTCACACTGCTTTAGATACCAACATGTAGGCAACTGAATAAAACCTTGGATCTCCATGGGCTGTAAGAGGAATGCAGACATGCCTAGTTGCCTGAATATAGGCTCTAGAGATGGCTGTGGGCACCAGAGGCATGGGCAGAGGGTGACTGGCATGATGGAGGATCTGAGAAAAATCAGATCTTCCTGGAGCTGGCTGTGGGGCTGGGCACCTCTCCCCAGCCCAGGTGCCTAGTGGTGACATTTGCCTGACTTATCCTTAGACAATTGAATCCTGCACTTATCCTGTGTAGGGACACTTGTGTTTAGGTATCTGCTGGTGCACTGAATCCCACCTCTATTCATTTTATTAAACTTCAACTGGGTCCAAACATAGAGGGTGTATTTTGCAAATATGCATTTTTCACAAATGAGGTGAAAGTCTGGGAGGAGTCCTGAGTTTTTAAATCATCTGCAGATGTACATATGACATCATGAATCACTAAAATTTTTTCCAAGACCTTCCCTACTTTCCTGCATAAGAATAAAGAAAACAGAAAATACTAATTTTAATACTGATTTGGGGAAAAATTGTCATTGTCAAGGTTAGTGACATGCTTATTCCACTCTTCTTCCTCCCATTTGATTTCCCATCACTTACTCACATTGGCTTTGACTGACAAATGCAGACAAATCCATCTCCATAGGTAAAATGGTTTAACAATATGGAAGTATTTGAGCCCAGGGATTTGAAGGCCTATTGACAATGTTAGATACACCAAAATACTTCATGACATTTTGGGGTAGGTTTTTTTGCTTATTATTTCTCATTTTTAAATAGTTTGAAATACAAGTGAAAATTTAATGAGCAGTTGTTTAGGCAGGTGCTATTGATTTTAATTGAAAGGTCTGAGGCTCTAAGGTTCCTTTTCATTATTAGGCATTTGGCTTGCTCTCCTTGTGCTGCTGGTGAGTTTTTGAGTCCCAGCTCTAACACATATATTGTTACTAAAAGTGTTAGGACACGTCCTCTTTCGGCCAGTCTTTCATAGAAAACAACTAAACGTGCATTGGAAGCGTCAAGAGAAAGAATTTAATGCAAAAAAAATGTATCAATCAATTCTTCTCACTGCTTCTTGTAAAAACAAGTGTACAACGAAAAATGTTTTTTATTTTCAAACTCAGGAGTTATCCCTTATGACTATCAATACAAAGTCCTAGTGAAAACACATCTGTCAATATTTTCTTCTGCTGCTCTACTGGGTCCTGCTCTACTGCTACACATAATGGGTGCTAAGAAGGAGGATATCCTGTGATGGATATCTGATTTGGTTATATTTCATTTGAAATTACTTTGAGTCTAGACAGCAGAAGGAGATTTCTTAGTGATGTTGGGGAGAACAAATGAAGGAATGTTGCTCCAATTAACTCTTAGTTCAAGGACAGTTTTACACTTCTATCAACTAGAAGTAAAGGTAAGTGCTCTCCTCTGCAGAAACCTCAGGATTTGGCTGCCAGATGAGAGTGCTAAAAATCTCTTGCATTTCCTCTTTCCCTAAACCCTATGTTCCTCTGCCTTTGCTCTGCATGAGCCTGAAGAGTCATCGTCCCACATCCTACCCAGAACACAAAGCACCCTCAGTGCATGACCCCACTCCTTGACCAAATGCTGAGTCCTTTTCTTCTGCTCTAAGAGCTTGTTCTGCATGACAGTGCTTCTGACTTTAACACATCTTTTGTGTAGCAGGTTCTGCCCTAAGATTTGCTATGGATCTCCCAGCGAGGTCAATTGATGTGGGAAGTATGTCTGCATAGCTCAACCCTGCTTTACTGTACTTGCAAAGAAAGGCGAAGTGCTCAAATGTGATAAATGGGTCGTTCTTCATTCTGGATACTGGCTATCACAACTACTGTAGCTCAATGGCTTTTGAGAGAGGATGAGGGCACAGCTTGCTTTGCACCTAGTCCTTCTCCTACTCATCCTCCCAACCAGCCGTTGGAGCATCCAGACAGTGACATAGAGTGCACCTCTATCACAGATGTCCTTATTCCTCCTTCCTCATCACAAGGAAATAGATCAAAACAGATGCACTGATGGGCTTGGACTTAAATGGTTTAGGGCCACAGAGTTTGCTTCAACCACGCTGCAGATTCAGCTTCAGCTTATTTCAGTTGCAAGTGCATGTGTCCATGGACTTCGGTGGGAGCTGTGACTCCAAATAGATCTGAATCTGCAAGTATTCAAAGTGACAGAAAAACTGGACTTGATTTGGCCCCTAACACAGTCTGTAATGCCATTAAAGAGGCAGAAGAAGGATATGGTTGTCCTATTTTCTTTGCTACTACATACTTCTTTTGTTAGTTTTGTAGCCACACGTTTGATGGTGCGTTTCCTTAATTCCCTTTGATTTTATCTGGTCCCATCTCCATTGTGCTGAGTTTGGACTGTACCCTTTAACACGTTTTAAAAACTTTAATAAGCTTATTAAATAAACCTTTTATTACTGAATATCTCAGTCTTTGCTCAGTATCTCAGCTGAGAATCAGCTCATTGAAATACCTCTGTAACTGGAAAAAAACATACCTGTAAAAAAATTGGATTTGGGGGAACTCTTGCTACCACTGCACCCCATGATACAATGCCAGTATTTCTGCCTTCAGATGTAAATGCCTCTGCAAATGCTGCTTTTCAATTAAACTGTAGTACAATTCCTTGAAGTTTAGCCAAAGAAAGCTTTTGAATGGAAACACTTAAACGATACATTAGGATTTAGTTACAGACTTTGCATTTTTTTTCTCAACCAAATGTAAAACAATTGTGTAGTGGCCCATAGGAGAGAAGATTTTACTTGGGTTTTGTTTGAGAGTCAGTGTTAACGATCAGTGCTCAAGCGTTTTGGATTTCAATCTTAAATTAGCAATTTAAAGACAACAAAGAATGATTTTCATGCTTGTCAGTTCTGATTAATGTAACATTAACCCCTAGAGAACAGTATATTGCTCTAGTACTTTATTTCAAGTTGCAAGAGACCAGTCCTGGGAAACAATGAAAGGCTGTATTTGGCTTTTTTTTTTTTAATTTTAGTTGTAAAGATAACACTAACTACCCCTATTATCACGTTCATTTATTGTGGATCCCATGGTTGTTATTTTCTAAGGTATATGACAACGAGAGATTTCCTAAATTACACCCCTACCAAGTTAATGCCATTTCATTGCTTCCCACAGATCCAGACGATGATTTTGCTGCTCCCGTGTGGATCCCGAGGAGCTCCAGCTTGCTACCTGCTGATCTGAGCTTTCAAGGGCAAAAACTGCTGGGAGCACGCACAGGAAATTTATAGGTTTCTCCCCTGCTGACTAAATTACAGAGAGGAAACAAAACAAGAATGTGAAAATGGCACATGAAATAAGAGTAGTTTTGCTGTAAAGGTGGTTGCTTTTTGATAACTGCCTGTAAACCCAAAATTTGTTGTCATTTCCCTGACTGTAGAACATCAGTTTAAA
>NW_016690189.1:8446239-8521855 GCF_001604755.1 Lepidothrix coronata
ATGCACAATTCCGACATGGTTAGATAAGCATACAAGGAGGATGACAGAGATAAGAAGGGGCCACACAATAATGCATTTTCCATCAAGGGTGGATTAGGGCATAAACGGGAGCCCTCTGATTCCCCTGGTCCCTTCCCACAGTAGGGTCAGATAGAAATTCTACCCATATGAGACAGCAAGAGATCTGCCATTGACATAGCTACTGTCCCCCCAAATGAACTATAGGAAACCTGCTGATATGTTTGCAGTGTGATCAGTTGATTCTCTGCCAGAAATTGCTCCTCGTGCATGTTTAACTGAGGGCTTCGAGGCAGGAAAAAGCAGTTGCAGTAAAAGAAAGAAAAAAAGGAAAAAAAAAACCTGGAAAGTTTCAGCTTTCCAAATTGCTGCAATTAAACAGGTTTTTTATACAAATTTCACAAGACTTTTAAATAATTCGAATATACATGTATCTCATGGTTGTGATATTTCATACCTAGAAATCCCTCTGTGGGAGAAGCAAAGACAATAAAACCTCACAGGCGCACAGAAAAAAAAAATCCATCCTAGCTGTTTATATCCACTTGTGCGTTTCCAGGGGTTTAGGCCACATTTTGTTTTGCTTCCCTTCTGTTACTGCCAAAACACTGGGAGTGCTGAGCCAACAGCTGCCTCGCATAAGCCCATCACACAGCAATGAAGGCAACATGCACTTGTGCTTGCAATATTTCCCTTGACTCCAGTGGGAGCTTGAGAATTTGCAAGAACCACGAGCCTGATCTTGAAGGATGATTATGCTTCATATATTTATTTTTCCATGGTATTTGTGTATTTGGAAACATTCACAGATTTGAATGGAAGATCAGTGCATGCCCACAATACATGTAGATGTATACATACAGAAATAAGATGGTTTGTAATCCATGTAACAAACCATCATGGCTTTTCATTTGTACTGGAACAGTGCACCAGAGCCTCTGTCACTGACCTGGTGTCTGACCCTCTGCACAACCTCTATGCCAGGCATGGGCAGCTGCTGGCATATGCCAGAGTGGGGGTGCCCAAAGTGGGGGCTGCAGGTGTGCCCTTAGCCTACCTCTCATCCAGGCTCCACCAAATCCACTCATAAGGCCCATGAAGAGATGCACGTTCAGGTGCTTTTGCTACTGCCTCATGGATCTCCCCTACCATCTCCAAGATGCTGGGGTATCAACACTGTGTCTGGACAGCAGGGCTCACAGATGGACACAGAGGGCAGGTGGAAAGCTGCAGCATGGCCTTGCAAGAGCCTGAGGAGCAACTCCAGAGCAGAAGAGTGCAAGGAAGCGGATACATTAGTTTGTGTGCCACAAGATGAACAGACTGACAGCAGCATCCTGCTCCTAAGGCACAGTATAAATGCATAGCAAGAGGAAGTTCCTATAGTGAAGAGACTGCATTTTAAATGGATGATATAGACACAAGGAATAGAAGAGGGAATGTATGATAATAATTTATTGTAGTTGTCTGCTTCTTGGGCTGCTTCACTTGCATGGGGTTAAGTACTAGTAAGTTCTTCTGGGTGACTGCTGGCTTCCCAAAACTTGAGGTGTCTTTCAGAAAGCCCTTACATAAAGAAAAATAATGAACATCTGGAAACATGCTGGAACACTAATGATGTTTTCTCCAGAGGGTGGAAGTTCCCTCTGCAGATGCCAGGGAGGGGCCAGGAAAGCAGAGTGAAGGCTGGATTTCCCCATGGAAGGAGCTCAGAAGTCAGCCTCTTTGCTTACCCAAGCCTTAGCTGTGAACAAGAGGTGGGAAGAGGAAGGGTGTCCAGATCCAAAAGCAAGGGTGCTCCCTCAGCCCCAAAGGTAGCCCCTGGATGTAATGCCTGCTCCCACTGTTCTATACAGGCATGAAGGCACACTCCTTTCTGCCTGTAACAACTTTTTTTTTATACATGCCTGATGCTATTTTAACAGTATTCATGCTAGAATATTTTACATTTATATTTCACTTTCTTTAAACTTTTTGGAGGCTTCTCTTTCCTTCACCATTTGTTGCTCACAGGGAGAAATGTAAAGAAAGCATCGACTTTTGAGCCTGACCTAGGATTATGACAACTTCTGGTTATCCAATGCTGACATTTAGCACAGTTTACTGCCCAGACACCCAGTGCTATTGCGGCAAAGTTTCATAAAAGCTGCAATTACAAAACAGATGACACACTCTAGTTTACATAGAGGAGGAGGTGATGTAATTTTTGTGGTTCTACTGCCAGGGTAATCAAGAACCAGGACTCGCTGCAGACTTAGTTGTGCTCTTCGTATGCAGAGAGATGTCCAAGATGTCCCTTTAAGAAACAACAGTTGAAAACTCTGTTGTGAAAACATTTTACCTAATATGGGTAAAACTTAGTGTACTAGAACCTGAAGCAAATGAAGGAAATGTCTTTCCTGTTTGTTTACTTCAAAACCTCCACAATCTTGTGGGCTTACTGCTTGTCTCCTTCCTCTAGTTGTTTGGGGTTTTTTGGTACCCCACCACATGAGTGAGTTTTGTATGCAATAAAGGTGAAAAAATAATGCAATAAAATGGAAGGACAAAATTATGAAATTGCTGCTGGTTGTAAAGGGCATTTGGCAGGCATGACCTTTGAAACCACTTTGATTTTTAAAAGTTGACTACATTTCAAAGCCATCTTTCTGACTTCCCAGGCTTTTCACCACAACTGGTCTTTTTGGTATGCCTCTCCTTGGAGCATACACTGACCTGGAAATACAGCATTGAACTAAGTCCTCCTATACACCTCATGAACCCCATTTCAAACATCTTTCTGCTCTAGGTTTAGATGTATATTCTCTGCAGGGAGTGGCTTACACAGAATATGTATAAACTTTTGTCATCTGGAACATCATAGGATTATAGAAACACAGGTTACTTCATGTTGGAAAGGACATGAGGAGTCCAAACTCCCACTCAAAGCAAGCTGTGAGATCAGACCAGGTTGCTCATGATTTCATCCAGCATGGGTTTGAAAACCTCCAGGGATGGAGGCTGGGCTGCCCATCCTACTGTTTGAGTCTCCTCATGGGAAAAGAATATGTTCTTAGAACCTGTCTGAAACTCTTGTCTTTCACCTCATGCCCATTGCTTCTTGTCCTCCCAGCAGCCTGTGAGCAGCCTGGCTCCCTCTCCATAACCCTCTCTCACTGGGATTTGCTGTTAGGTCCCCTCAAAGCTGTCTCAGCTCCAGCCTAAGCCAGCCCTGGTCCCTCAGTCTCTCCTCATGGGGCAGATGCACGAAACCTGTGCCTGTGCCTCTTTCCAGACCGGCCTGACCAGACCAGCAGGAACTGAGGAGGTGTGATAGGGTGCTTGTCCTGTGCTCCCTATTGCAAGGACCTTACCTGGCCACTGCATCCAGCTGATGGAACTTCCTGTGTTTCAGTTTGTGCTGATTGCCCCTTATCGGCTCTGTCAGATTTGCAGTACTGCGCCGGATGGACAGTGCTTGTTCTTCAGACTCACAGGCAGAATGCATGTTGCTGACACAGAACAGTTATCTTGCCACTGTGTCCATCAGGGATTGGGGCCTCATAGTCATGGATGCTACAGCAGTAGGATGAAAAAATGGTCCCTCCACTGAGGCACTTAGGCCAAATGAAAAGCAAGGGAAAAAAACCTCAGTACAGACAGGGAAGGAGGAAGAAAGATGGAGAAAATAACACTGCTCTTGCATCTCAGCTAGGCTTGTAATTCCTTGTCAGCAACAACCTCTTGCAAGTAGCAGCAGAAAGGAAATTGTTGGTAGTGTTCACCACAACGCCACAGACATGTCCTACTCTAATTATAGATGCTGTGGTACGTTGGGTGTGACACAAGGGACATCACATGGACTTGCCAGACTGCTGCTGTGTAGCAAGTTGCAGTTACAGGCCTTAAATGGTTTGGTCACTGGCAGTAAGCACTGGGGATTTCCAGTGGTCATCATTGTAGGTAATTCATGGTCAGAAGGATAGCAGCCGCAGTGAAGATGCTTTAAACTGTCATTTAAAATGAAAGGTAAAACCAGCAGGAGTCTGTGGGCATTTGCAAAGACATCTAGGCTGTTGTACAGGAAACAAGGCAGTCACTGCGGCTGCAGAAAGTGCCCATTTTTTACCAGTGTCCTCAGTTAACAGAACTATTTTTAAAACTAAAAAATGCTTGAGATTATTTTTTTTCCTTCCAATTTTGTTAAACACTGACCAACATTTTTTATGAAATCCTGACTTTGCTTTCCTTTGGTTGTACACTGACCTCTATGGGTCTGCAGCTGATATGTGTGCCTCAGGGCCAAATCCGTACAGGCTCCTCTGGGACAGATCAAGCAGAGGTTTTACTCTCACCACATGGGGAAAGGATGCTGTTTTTCTAGTGTGTTTTCATTTGGGAGTCTCACAACATCTCATTATTCAGATGTCTTGGATGTCAGCATGTATGAGAAAGTTGAATATACCCAAGTGTTGCTGGATGAGGCTGGGCAAAGGTGGGTTTGGACCTAGGTGGTCCAGATGAGAGGTTAACCTGCAGCAAAGTCAGTTACTCATCCTCACTGCAAGTGACAATTGCACTGCACTGAATTGGCCTGTCCTGAATTTAAGAATTTTGCATGGGGCTTTCCTGTTTGCCCCATACCCACTTTATTCATGGGAGAGAATGGAGATAAAGAAATTATGTAGGCAAAGGAATCATATTAAATAGTTTTGATGGTTTAAAGAGCCTTTTCCAAACTTTCTTTACCCAGGACCCCTTGGGCACAGCTTTCCCTCCTTCTCTGAAGAACCAGGAGGTGTAGGATGCTGCCTGCTCTACACAGAGGGCTGTGTCTGTCAAGGATGAGGGGAAAAAACATCATGCTGCCTGTCCGCAACCACACATGGGGGAAAACAGCTGGGAAAAACCAAAACACAGAATCTGTATCTCAGCCTGCAGAATCCCAAGGGCAGTAGCAAACTTTTTAAAAGTTTCATTGTGGCAGTCATGGTTCAGGGATTGGGGTAAAATAGGTTTTGGGTCCTGGGTGCAAACTATCAGGGTTTGCTGGATGTCAGGGCATCTGAGGATGAGAACCAGGAAACAAACTCCACTCACAGCAACTCTGGAGGAAACAGCTGGAAAGGGAACCACACAGGACAATGCAGAGCATTCTTTGGCACTGACACAGCTGTCCTTTAGTGTGTCATGTTCAAACCTACTCTTCTCTGGGGGACTGGAGTCTGGGCTTCATGGACCAAAGCTGGTAGCCTGCAAAGTAGAGGCTTGAATGTTATGTTCTCCATACAAGCGAAATGGAGACTGTAAAAGTCCTCGTGATCATGCAATCCATCATCCAAGAGGGATAAGACAGTAAAACTAATGATGATCCTCTCAACTTTATACACAGGAAAGCAGATGGCTGAGAGAGTGAAATGACTTATTCTAAGTCACGACAGGGAGTGCAGCCTCATTTCCCAAGCTGAATTAGCAGGTAAGTGTGTATCTCCAGGGGGAAGAGCATTTCCACAACAGGGGCACCTGCTCATTAGAAAGGAACCAGACCTTTATTTATTTTTCTTCCTCATTAGTTTCATGTTTTGAATTTTGGTCTCCTGGTAACTCAGTGCTTTCTTGTTTATACTCTTCTAATTTCAAGGGAATGTGTTTTGCTGACATTCATACAATATAACTGTTTCTCATGTCAAAACCGTAGAAAAGTTTTGAAGTTGCTGTTTGGTGGGTATAAATAGGCTCCCTTCTCACTCCATGCAGGACTGTAATGCATTAACCAGGTGCGATTCCTGGTTTTGAAATCAAAAGGATAGGGTATTGCTTTCCCAGATTAAATATCTAAATAAAAGAGTTCACATCGAGGCTTCATAACTCAGGTAAGATTATGAAGCATACATACACTAAGAGCTGGGAGCCAAATGGGACTGAAAAAAATGTTGATGAGTCAAGTATCTGTTCATGTACTCCACCTACCTCACTATCTATAAATCAGCTGTAAGAGGAAATAACTTCTTCCAGAGGACTGTATTGTCATGCAGATGATGTATGCCCCTTCACCAGACTGTAAGTTAGGTCTTACAGTAACTCAGACAGGCTGGTGCTTGTCAGAGAATGTAAATAGATCTATGGATGAAATAATATCTGGCTCTGTGTGGCTGGAAACGAAAGAATTTTTTCTCCAGGTTAGTGTTAGTACAAGTAATGCTGCCACTGTAGTTTTCTTTCTCTGTCTGGGAATTTGAGCAACTGGCAAGGGTCTGTATACTGCAGGAGACGGCCTTGGCCTTTTTCTTAGTCACATAGCTACAGAAGTCCCAGGGCACTGTCCTAGAACAAAGTGTGGTGGCTTGAACTGACACCACTTTGGAGCAGAAGGGATTTTTACCTTCGTTCCTGAGCCAGACCCTGCTACCAAAATGTCGCTTGAGCTATCAGTTCCTTGCTGTCACGCGTACAAACTACTTCGATGTCTCTATACACAGATGGATGCATTCGCTGTGCCCGCGCGCCTGTGATGAACAGCTGGCTATGGGAGACCCTCCTGCTGTCCTCTAGTGGATGGATGTGGAAGAGCCCAGGCAAGGTCCTATCTCTGGTGGGAACACTAAGTCAGGAGTAACAGCCCAGGAAACTGAAAGCGGTCAGTGCCACCACAGCAAGGCTCCAAGTGTCCAGGCAGTCACCGCAGCGAGGACCATAAGGGCTTAGGTGACAGTGCAAGTGCACTCTTCAGTCCCCTCTCTACTCTTTGTGTAGACTGCTTATCTGAAGTGACTTCTGTTTTTTTAAAGCATTTGCACATTAAATGGGTGACATGAATCCACAGATTAGTTCGATTTCTCCCACCCTTGCCCTAAAATGGTGAGAAACTCCTTTGCGTGTGTCCCTCATGTGTCCCTCTTCACTCAGAGTTCCATACTGGCCACCATGTGCGGGGCAAGATGAGTTCCGTGGGGAGGAGCACCAGGACCGAAGTGGGCAGAGCAGCATTGAAGGCTGGGGTGGAGGCCGCACATTGCCCCGCCCTCTTGCCCATTTCCACCCATGATTAGGGTTGCTGAGCCGTGCGTAGCCCTGTAACATCCATATGCTTGCCTGCAGCCAGCTGAAGTGGCCTTTGGGATCATTTTGGTGGCCAGCAGTTTTACTATCCTGCAGCATGGGAGAGCTCACCTGTGGCTTCAGCAAAGCCTTGTCTGCAGCTGGCCCTGTGTTTGGGAAACTTCTCCAGTTTGCAGGAATCTGGAGACCACTGACAGCCTTCATCCTACTTGAAAGACATATTTCCAAGAAGTCAGGCCTCCTCTAATGTGTGGGAAGAGTAGTATGTATGTGTGTGTACATGCATGAACATGTTAGAAAACTTCCCAAACACACACACCACCAGCTGGGCATACTTCTGCCAGAGGAGGAGGAATGGGCGAACACAAGGGTACCAGGTGGTGGACAAGCTGTTAACAAAGGGGTTGGCAGTGCTTGGGCACGGTGAGATGAATCAGTGACAGGACCCGTATGGGACATAAATTAATCAGGCAGACTTCTCTCTCATTCAGTATTTTTTAAGACTAGACTTTTCAATAACTGAACTTGCAAAACCTTTGAAAAGCTTAAGAAAACCTCCAGTTAAAAAGTTTGCCATAAGAGGGCAGTCTGAGATAACCACATGTCAGTTATCTTACAAGGACCTGAGTTTTTCTTATAAAAAAAAGAGGAAAGATTCATAGGAATTAATGACTTGTTTCAAAATGAAGTCTTGTATTAAACTTTAGAAGGGATTTTTGCAATTTGTGACATAGAATGAGTGTAAAAGGGGAGCATTTACAAGAAACGCAAATCCCTGTTTTCCTGGAAGAGACATAAAACATTGTCTGAGTGACTCCTGAACTCAGAAGTCACAGGGATGAGATTTCCTCTTTGCACAGTTGTATTCTCCTACTAGGAACACAGGTTTTGAATTTTCCCTTCAGTGGAAAAAACTATGTGGTCTATGTGGGAAGTAGGTTGTGGCAGCACATGCTCATGGTGAAAGGGGAGAGTGACTGCAAGGCAGGGATGGGACACTGTGCCATCTTCACAGAAGCGTTTATAAGGCGCTCTCATGTCTTGCTGTTGAGAAGGCTAGGTCCTGCCAAAAGGGGACTGGCAGCCATGACCCTCCTAGTTCCTGCTGAGTTTTTCCCAGTGCACATAATCTCTAATATTGAAAACTGGACTTCAAAAGGTTGCCTGCTGCTAGTCTGATTTCTGGGATCTGGAAGGCAAAATCTCATCCTCTTTAAGCCCCAGCTTATCTTTCTGTGGTGCTGGGCAAGGCAGTTCTGTCCTCTAAGCATAAGTCACTGATGAATGGATGCAGAATACTTCCCACAGTGTTGTTTAATGGCTACCTCTTGCAGAGTGCCTTAAAATGCTGCCAGTGCTGCTCTTCCGTGTCAGATATATAATGCACCCCCTGGCCACCCCCTGGCACAAAAGGTAGAAGAAAAGAGAATTAGAGTCACAGAGGCTGCTGCCTCTCAAGGTACTGCTGAGGGACTGGTGGGACAGTGACAGATAGGACAACCCCAAAGCTGGCTGCAAGCTTCAGGTCCAGAGCTGGGAGCACTGGTGGAATGCCACCTCTTCTTCCCTCCTCTTCTTTGGCATCATGGTGGCTCAAAGCAAGCCCAAAACCTTTTTGTGAAAACACTATTTTGCTCTGCTCTTTGTCCAATACATTTTACACTTCCGTTAGCTCAGACAAATACATTTGCTTCATAGTGCAGCTCAGGGTCAGGTGTTCAGTCAATAAAAAAAGAATTAAGATAGAGCAAATGCTGTTTATGCCCTGGTATCACTCTGGAAGGCAAAACCAATCAATCTTGGCCTCTCTTGCAGGAAGAACCATGAAGGGAGACAAACACTACAGGCAGCTGGTGACAGTGTGGCACTGGAACACAGAAGCAGGCTACATTCAAACCACAACCGTGCTCAAGGGCAGGAGGCTGAATCCCTGGCCTCCAGACATAGGATGTGAATTGTGCTCCAGTGTCCTTGGTAAAGCCTGCTGTCCCTCTCCTGCAGCAATTAGGTGAGGTGATGAATACTTGTATTCTCAATCTCTCCAGTATAGGTCAGCTGCTGAGGCAGCAACATCGTGGAAATCAGAAGGGAGCTCCATGTCAGGGCTGATTCTGGTTAAGCTGCTGATTCACAGTTTGTGTTATTTTATCAATGTTTGGTGATGAGCCTGTGGGCTGCATCAGTCCTGCTTTGCTCTGGCAGGAGGAGAATGAAGCTCCGTGGTGTTCCCTGCACAGGACATGCACATTTGTGAGACACACTGCTCCCTATGCTCACTGACCCTGCATTCCTGTGTATTCAGCAGAGCCCTGCTGTCCCTCTCCTGCAGCTATGAGGTGACAAAACTTGTCTTCTGGTAGTATGCCCTTAGCTTGTTGTCTTGAGCTCAATCTCTTCAGCACAGGTCAACCTAGAGCTAATTTTGTCTGAAATGAGGTACTGATTTGTATGGGAATGGGCGGGGTTATAGCAAGCTATAGCTGGACTGTGCCATAGCTTTCGGATGCAAAATTAACTCTGATTTGATTTTAATAGTTCCAGTTAAAAGTTGTTTGCTATGCATTTTTCGAAGTTGTTTTTCAAGAGTGGTAACCAAAACCACATAAAATATTTGCTGGTCCCTCCTCAACTCCGCTTTGGCTATCACATATAATGCAATACCAAAAATTGTTAAAAATAAAATACCAGATACTCAGAAATAACAGCCTGTGAGGGGAAGGAATTGGAAACTTCCCAAAATGTTCCAATCCCAATCTGAAAAAAAGTTCCTGCATGGATTTCAAGGGGTTTTTGAGGGGGTATGGAGATAAAAGGAATGGGATATTTGACACCAATGCTATCAGCATGGGTTTATTGTCTGTCCTGGTAAAAAAAACAAAACAAAACAAAACAAAAAAACCCCAAAAACAAAGAAAGAAAGAAGGAAAGAGCGATCCTTTTATTTTTTATTTTGAGCTCAAGTTCACAACATATAATACTTAATAAAATTGTTCCTGGGAAAATTTGAGGTCAATCAATGAATCAATACACACACCATGTTACTATAACTACTGTGTTAAATACAAGTAAGTGTTTAATTAGTAGTTAGAAATAGAGATGATCTTGCATTATGAGTAGGAGACAGATCTTTAATGAAAGTAATCCTTTGCCATTTCTGTCTATATTTTACTTTAAAACTGGGGTAACAGGCAAATAGTTCACATACCGAAGAGAGTTTGCAGTTTGCTATAAATGCACAGATAGGCTTCATAGGAGCAAAGTGAACTCCTCAGCTGTATACAGACAGATTCCTTAAATCAGTGCAGTCATGCTCACAGAAGTAAAAAATGGACCTGTCATCTCTGAGGAGCAGTTAGTCCACTGCTGTGCTCCCATGGGAAAGGGAAAGGCAATTTTCCCAACAGAAGGAGTTGCTCCGTAATGTGAGAGGTCATTGAAATGCAAGTAACAAACCAAAACAGATGAAATATGTGCAAAGTAAATAGATCAAAGACATTGAGATAATTAATTACCGGCGGTCCAGTTCTCAGAGAAAGACTGTTCATTCACAAAGAAGCCACTGTACCCGACACTTCCCAATATTAGTGTTTACAGCACACATTTACTGATGTTTGTTAATGAGTAAAGACAGAATTATTATGCCAGATAACTGTCTGCCCTAAAAGTTTATGTTCTGTTATGATAATGCCTTGGCCTACAAATAAAGTCCACTACATTCATAACATTTTAGTTCAAGAAAAAGTGCCAGGTCCATTTTTGTGTTTACTAATGTGGAAGTTTTGATCTCTATATGCTAATCATTTGTGAGTTTACACAGCCATTTCAAAAGAAAACTCAACAGCATTTTGAACTGAAACTCTCTTAATTCTTAGTGCCTGGATACTCATCTTTTTAATCCTATTAGCACAGCAGGAATATTTCTGCTGCAAGGACAGCAAGTGTGGAAAGGATGAAGTCCTGCATTAGTGCTGGCTCTTTGGCTGCCCTCACACTGAGACAATCTCATTCCCTGAGGAATTCCTGGTATGATATAAAAAAATAGACTGAATTTATTTTGTGCTGCATGCCCTGGTCCTGATGGGGACCTGAGAACCTTGAAGACACAGCAAAGCTTGTGGCCACAGTGCTGTTTCTGTGAGGAGGAGTGTGATATGAGTCAGGTGTGAACAGTAAATAGTAGTTGCTTTGAATCTTCAAACCCAAAGCTTTGCCAGGTGGGAGAATTTGCTGGGAGCAGGCAGTAAGCTAAAAGGGACCAGGATGAGTAATAAGGAGAGAAAGATGCTGATTGCTACCCAGGGGTGGCACTGGATACCTACCTTCTACAGAAAACATCAAGGGCTTGTTTTAGCCGTTAGGTTTCTCTCTTTGAAGAGTAGCATTTGAAGCATCCCAGGGAAGCTGCACGTTTCTCAGAGAATTTCCGAGAGATGCTGAAGATATTCATCTCACCCATTCTCAGCACCTTCTCCACTGTGCCCTTCAGCCCCAAATTTTGACTCCTAAACACCGTAGGTGAGAGCACAGAGGTCCAGGCCCTGCAATTTCTTCCACTCCTTAAAGGAAAGCAAAACTCTTTCCTGAGGAGACGGCTGGTATAGCACAAAGGAATCCAGGCAGCAATGGGGAGGTCAGGATAAGTGAGAGGAAAGGTCCCTCATGTACATAGGTGTTAACAATTAGCGACTTTCATGTCCCAGCTCTAGTTCTGCATCCCCTAGAAACTTCAGCTCCACTTAGGTGAGACCATGGTCTTGTGGAGCTGCCTGGAAAATGTATGGTGCCATAGACTGTGATTTCACCCACTGATACAGGATGTGTGAGCCCACCAAGGGACAGGCCAGCTGACTCCACCAGCCATGGCAGGAAGAGCAGTAGAGGACAATAAAGAAGTGAGGGGACAACAGCCATGCTCCACAAATGCCAGGGAGCAGGACTAGGAGAGAGTGCAGGAAGACTGATGGGGCTTGGGAAACAAGGGGGAGCAAAGGAGAACCTGTGGGAGGAGAAGTGGAGAGATCTGAAGTGTAGGATAGCTCCAACATGCTGCAGGAGATGGGAGGGCTCTGGGAAAAGGGGGGATGCACAGTGCAGTGTCCCAGTTGGCTGTGGACGAGACTGGGATGATACCTTGGGGGGAATGGAGATGCATGTGGGAGGCAAAATTGAGCTTCGCAACATGTGGGATGTGGTGTTGGGGCAGAGTAGTCTTTCCCCTCCCTCTCCTTTCTTTTTTTTCTTTCCCAAAATATGGCAGCCATCACCTGAATGGATGCATGCATGAATGAATGGATGGATACATAACTGACAAGGGGTGACTGGTTCATCCTCTTCCAGGATTACTCCCCAGACAATTATATCCCAACTGACCATTTTCAAACCAGATGCTCTTTCAAGTCTGAAAATTTGTCACAGACTCTCTCTCCCTTTTAACAACATTTCAGCAACTATAAAAAAAACTCTGGATAAAGCATTCTCTGCCTATTTATACAAGCATGGGGGCTGCAGCACATCAGCTGTGTGCCTATGGGCTTTGTATCTGGCAAAGACCCCACCATTGTCAGTATGTAACCACACCTCCAGCTTTAACACTCTCCCAGAACAGTGTTCTCCCACCCAAGCAAAGGGATTTAAGGAGCAGCAAGTGATAGGGGACAGGTGTGAAGGCTTAGTTTACTTGGTTTAGCATAAACATTTAATTTTAGCCACTGCAAATATAATAAGGCTTTTTCTTTATTTATCTATGCAGCCGTGGGGCAGAAAGGGCAGAGGAGCTCGAAAGACTTATTCGTGCAAGCAGGGCTGCAGTACTAAGTCTGCTATTTACTCACTGCAAATGTGTTTCATTCACATTAATGCAATATGAAGGAAAATGGATGCAAATTCTGTGTCTCCATCTCCATGATGGTACAGAGGCTGACAGTGCAACCAGAGGCCAGTAATCTTGGTATTTTCCCTTCCACAGAATGGAAAAATCACCTACACACATGGGCTGAAAGGGTTTTCTAAGCCATCCCAAAATGGAACAAAATTTGCGTGTGTCCTGTGCCTCAGGGACTGCTAGAAAAATTCTCTGTCATCTTCCTGCCTGTTCTATTTTAAGCAGAAAGATTTCCCAGCTAAGGGAAAATATTTGGAATCATTATTAGCATTTTTTCAAGAATTCCTGCTTCCAGTCTCTTGTTTTGCCAGGCAAATTGGTTTTGCTGAACTTAGGCATGGTTTATGCAGAATATTTTCAGGTGTTACAGGCAGACTTCTGGGCTGTAGGTTGGTGAAACCTTGGTAAAAGCACAGGAAAAAGGCAAGAAAACATAAATCATCTTTACAAGTTGTGTCACGGGAGTGGTTTTGCTGTATCCATGCACTTTCTCCTGTTGATACCTGTAAGCCAGAAACAAACTGGGTTTTTAAGACAAGAAGAATTGAAAAATCAAGGCTAAAATAGCTGTTTTGCCTCCAGAAGCCTGCGGCAGAGCTGGTGGAGGAGAGGAGTGCTGTGTGACAGTGTGCCCCTATTCTTGGGGGTGCTCGAGCAGCTGGAAGTGATGGGGAAGCCCTGCCCAAGGGTCATGGCTAGCTGTCACCAGCCCACCCCAGCACCTGGGGACATCCAGCAAATGCTGATGAAGCTGTGACAGCCTCCCAGGTGCTCTTGCAGGTGCATTTGGTGCTCCACACAGCCAGTGCTGGTCCACACAGAGGCCCCAAGCAAGGCACTCCGGTCATGCTCGGCCACTGTCACTACGGTCCCTTGAGACAGGGCTCTGCACAGCACTTTCCGTGCTACCAGAGGAGGACAGACAGTAAAGCACTGTCGCCCTTCCTGCTTCTGTACCCTGTCCAACACCAGCACCCCTTTCCCTCCAGCTCCCCCACAGCCAAAAGTACCCTATTAACAGCCTGCCAGTCCTAGTGGATGAGGGTTCCTGAAATAACACTTTTTCCCACCCCTCCCTGCCTGGAACAGTGTTATTTGCCAGCTCTACTCAACACAAGGACTAACCTGCACCATGGGAAGACCTATTTAAAGAGATACTTTTTTTAGCTATTTCTTTTCATAGCCGAAGTGCCTGGAAAAAGGCCAAGAGTGATTCTTAGGCATCTCTGAGCTGTTGGGCAATTCAGCTATAGCAGAAGCATTGGGGTAAGGGGGTCAGGGTGGCAGAGGACCAGTTTTATCTGGCTCACAGATTTATAGTCATTCTTTCCAGGAACACATTCAGAACTACTCTGGTTCAAAAGATTCCTTTTTTGCTCAGCCATCCTTGTTTCCCAGCTCATTTTCTGATTTCTGTCCTGGCTTGAACATTTCAAAAAAGGATGCATGCTGGGAAGTCACTGCTGGAAAGCTGCAGCCTTCCTTCTTGTCTCCTAAGGATTACCAAGACACCAGAGACCAGAACACATGTTTTTCCTTTTTTTAAAATGTACTAAACACTTTGAATGTATGCTAAAAATGTTAATACATTATTGAAGGGCTTGGAATTTTTCCTTCAGGTGTGATGTCTTTAGGCCATTTGTGCTTCACACATGATTGCAGGTAAGGGCTTGCTACACTGGCAGAAACATGCACTTAATGAAAAGTTATTCACCATCCTATTATAGTCAATAAGAGAGTTCAACAGTCATTCAACTTTAACATACCCTACTTTTTCCTCAAAAGCTTTGCCCTGGAGTCAGAGTTGCAGTGAGGCTGAGGCATTAGAGGTTCATCTGTTCTCTGAGAAAGGCCCTAAATGGATGCAAACCTTTACCTGTCTGGCCACTGTGGACACTTGGTAAAGCAGTCAGGAGATGTGCAGTGAGTGGGAGGTGATGGCAGCAGTGGAAAGAAGCCCACGAAGGAGGAGTGGGCACTGTAGAGTGCCTGGAATAAAACCTCTGGAAATAGAAAGGGACGGTGGGGGCAAGGCATCAGATTTTGCACTCTCTCTGGTGGTTTACCAGCATGATTTCACTGTTAGCCTGGTCCTCACTAGAGCTGCACAGACACAGTGCCACAGTTCAAAGCAGCAAGTAGGATCCCCATGAGGCTGGGGATGTTCCTGGGCAAAGGAAGAGCAGATATCCCGTGGGTGCCGAGTGTGGCACCTCTCACCCAGGGGTCTGGCACCTTGGCATGGAGCCATACCTCCCGGACATAGTCTGTGGGGATCCAGTCAGTGCCTGTGACCCAGGGGGACTGTGGGCTGCTTCACACCAGGAGAGGTTAATGGCACAAGCCCTTGTGCTTGGAGGAGCTTCTTACTCCTCTCAACAACTTTGCAGAAGTTGACTATAAGATGGCTCCTCAGCTAAGACCCCAGTGGGGTGTCCATCTCAGGGTTCCCTGGGTGGCTTTGTAGACTTTGGCTTTCCTTTTTGGCTAGCTTTGTCATCAGTTGTGGTGTGATCGTTGCATTCTTATTGCATATTACTGGTTAAGATAGTCCCATACTGGCTCATCTTTATCCTGAAGCCTCAAAAAGCCAATTAAGCAGGTTCTCAGGAAGGTGTCGTTCAATATCTATGTATAAGGGCTGGAGTTTTGCAGTATAACTTGAATCAGCATCAGGTTTCATTTGGGTTTCTTGATTTAGATTTAACTTTAGGCAGTTTGAAGATGTTAAGGTAGCAAAGGGCACATTCCCAGGTAGCTGTGCTTAATATGTAGGCACAGGACTTCTTGCTGGATGTTGGCAGGGTCTTATTGCGTATCCACAGGCAGCGTCTTGAGGGACAATGCACAATCAAGGCATAAGAGCTGATGAAAAAATTTCCATTTGCAAGGAGATGGGTCCATATCGCTTTGCAGAAGGGAAGGATTTTGGGGGGAATCTCAGGGCTGAGCTGATCGTTCCCAAACCATGCTGTGTGCCACAGATCTCACTGACTTGGCTGGGATGTGAGTGTTCTCCTCTCCCACCGCTGTCCTCACCACCTTGCAGGACTGTGCCTGTATTTTGACTCCAGAAAGTGTGGCCTCATTGTTGCTGGGCGCTGATCCCAGCCTCTCCAGCAAGCAGAGCGTGTTGTTCCGCCTGTCTGCTCGTAGCTTTTGCCTTTCTTCTGTCCTCCTGCTATTCTATTGCTACCATAAAATGCAGTTCTGACCTCTTTGTCCTCAGCAAGCTATTCATTTAAAATACAAATGCTGTCCTCAAACAACAGTCATTAATATGAGGCAGCAAATTCTTTTCTTTGTTCTTTTTTGTTGATTTCCCCTCATTGAGAGACTGGGTGGCAGAACTGCATAGCTGCAGGAGCAGCTTGCTAATTGCATACTTTCAAATACTAATTTGTATGGGTTTGTTTGGTTAAAAAGGGAAAAAGAAACAAGCCAGGGGGTGATAAAAAAAGTCAAGGTTATAAACTCCTGGAATTTTTATTAATTCTTTAAATGTAAATTGCAGGCCCATGGCTGCACATCCATGCCTCCCGCAGAGCGCCAGGTATTGCTGTGCAATTTGCCCTGCAGACCTTTGGTGCAGCACTCAACCCGAGGAACTGAACTCTGCCCTCAGCTACCTGCGAATGAGGCTGGTGAGATGCCAGCCAGGCAGCTGTTCCCAACGTGGGCACTGCTCCCAGCTGGCGCCTGGCTGACTGTGGGCAAGAGCCAGCCCCTGGCCTAAGTGGGGTCAGGTGTTCGTGGGGGCAAAAACATTTCTACCTTCAGGGAGCTGTGTTTTGGTGTGCTTTCATGTCAGTGTTCCATCTGTGATGGTCTTAGGGAAGAAGTGAAAGAAGGAGTGACACTTCTTACTAAACCAAGAGGTATAGCTGAAAAAAGGCAAGTCTTTGGGCACCTGTGCTGGGACTTATGCTCAGAAATTCCCCTACGTACATTTCTATACCTGCCAATGAAAGTTCTTGCTAAACATGAACTGCAGGCTTTCACTGTTTTGTAATGTGACTGGATGATTTGTATTGGGAAACAAAACAAGACATACAGATATTCAGCTCTTTTGTGTTCAAACCCTTGAGTACCTGCTAGTGTATTAGAGATGGCTATTTTTATTTTGAGTGGTTGTTTTTTTTGCTCACTTCCAGGATTTTGCCATGCCTGATGTCTTCCTGTAGGTTCCTCCCTCCTACCAACCAATGTCTGCCACTTCTATTTTAAAAAGATATTTTTAGATGCTCTCTTCTGAGAAGCTCGCAATGCCCATGCATGGCATGAGAACCATAACAACCAGCAGCCTCTGCTGCCTTCAGGGGTGTTCCCCCAGCATGGCTGCTGCCCATGCAAGGATGCCCTAAAACATATGACAAAATGCTGTAAGTGTGGCCGATAACCAACTCTCATGGCCCACTGTGCTGGTCCCATGAGAAAGATGTGACAGCAGCCAGTGCCAGGAAGAACCTTCCCAGGGCAGCAAGTGTTGAAGGGACAGGCAGAGCACAGGGACCTGCAGTTTACTGTCGTATCGATCAGAGTCAGCTAAAGATACCAGAGGGCTCCAAGGCTGCGAATGTGAGGGAGGCAGAGTCAAGGAAAAATTTCATTAACTGTTTTATTTTCTGTCTGTTTGCTCAGCAGGGTAGCTATCTGTTTGTTCACTCTCTTGTCACATAATGTGATGAGTCAAAATGAATTTTATTGTGTACTGCTTGTATTTTAAAAAAAAAAATTCCTTCCCAGTATATACTGCAATAGGTCGTCGTTATTTCCCTCTCAGCTTAATAAAGTTTTCATGTTTGCATGACAGCATAAAGGGAAAAAAAAGGCACATAGAGGCTTTCTCAAAAATAACTTATATTGTTTTTCATGGATGAGAAAAGGTCAGAATCATTGGCCAAGTTACACAGCTCGAGTGGGTTTGCAGTGGAAAGCACCATAACTACAAGCCTGAGTAACAGTAAGACCAATATCTAATTACAACACATACAAATGTGTTGGCTGGAAACTGATACCTGGAGGTTGTTTCTCAGTTTATAACTGACAGAACAGTGGATCCCCTAACAGTAATCTCTGCTTTTTTGAGTTTTGTCATGCCATTTGTAATTGGCCAATTGACCATTTCCTTAACTGGAAGAGAAAGGATGAGTCAGTAACCTTAATAGATCATTATTATTAAAATAGTGTTTAATCAGTGAGCAGCAGGGAGAGAATTGAAATGAAGCTCAGCACTTAGCAGCTTCTGAGTTATTAGAATAAACCCAGTTGATTGCAGTGAGACCTGTAGCATCTCTGGTTTGCAATAGGTGACCCTTGCTGGCTCTCAGACCTCTTTACTTTCAGCAAGGGATCCCCTCTGCCCCAAGCCTACAAGATGTGGCCTGTGGTAGACTCCAAATCCACACCTTATGTTTTGTCACATCTTTCGTGTGTTCTGGAAAACAGAATTACATAATGGTTTGGGTTGGAAGGGACCTTAAAGATTGTCTAGTTCCAAGCCCCCCACCATGGGCAGGGACACCTCTCACTAGACCAGATTGCTCAAAGCCCCATCCAACCTGGCCTTGAACATTTCCAGGTATGGGAAAGTGGGTGGATTCAAACTATAGAGTTTGAAGTTTCATATAATACTGGTTCTCAGGAGGCTTGTTTCACAGCAGCTAAGCTGTCACCAGCAGGCTGGGTGCTAGCACATGTTCCCTGGGACCTGGATTCCTGCAACCAGACGGTGGGTTCTGCCTCTGTCCTTGTGGTGTCTGCTGCTTGGTGGAGGATGCTGGTGAAGGAGAGGGGCTGCAAAATCTGTCTCAGGACTGGGCCAAGTGAGACTTGTCATGGTCTTACCGTGTGAGCACTGCTGGTCATGAAAGTCCATCCCTGTGCCATTCCTGAGTAATTCCAGGGAAGGAAATCAAAATCCTCCAAGCAAGACAAAGGGGACAACACTTCTCCCCCAAGCTCTGGTCTCTCTGTGTTACTGAAAAGGTTATATTTCTTTAAAAAGCTGGCCGAGTTTATCCCACAGCACAGCACAGGCCTGGGCCCACTCAGGTTCACTTGTATGAAAAGGCTTTACCTCATAATTGGAAGGGTACTTGCACTTTAGGAGGTTTACTATTTCACAAGAACAAAGGAGTCTGGGCCAGGAAAGAAAAGAGGCTATCTGTCAAACTCCTGAGTCCCTTTCTAAAAGAGAACTGAGAGCATTTCTGGAAATGGATGGGTGGTGTTGCCTACGGACTCTCAACATTGGGTTGATTGCTAAACCTCTATATGAGGCAGCTAATGGAAAGGACCATGTCCTTATCTGGACTCCTGAACGCAGGAAAGCCTTTCAGGAATTGAAACATGCCTTAGTGACTGCTCCTGCATTGGGACTACTAGACTTGGAAAAACACTTCGAACTGTTTGTGCATGAAAGGTCTTATTTGGCATTGGGGATATTGACTCAGTGACTGAGGTCCTGGAAGAAACCTGTTGCATACTTTTCTAAACAACTTTATGTTGTTTAGACTTAGGGCAGTAGCAGCAACAGTCCTTCTCATCCAGGAAGCCAGAACATTAACCCTGGGACAGGGTTAATTTGTGCCCCATACAGTTACAGTTGTGTTGGAACAAAAAGGAGGACACTGGTTATCACCAAGCAGCATGTTAAAATACCAGGCAGTACTGTTAAAACAAGATGATGTGGAGCTAAAAGTAAGTAGCCTTCTGAATCTAGCAGCATTCTTAACAGCTGACCTGGAACAAGGGGAACAAGCCCATGATTGTTTGCAGACCGTTGAACAGGTGTACTTCAGTCAAGACAACCTACAGGACACTCCTCTGGAAGAAGTGGATTGGGAATTCTTCGTGGACAGGAGGAGCTTTGTGAAAAATGGAATCTGAAAAACAGGGTATGCAGTGGTAGCTCAGCAGAAGGTCATAGAAGCCAAAGCTCTAACCCCCAACACATCAGCTCAGAAAGCAGAACTGATTGCACTGATGAGAGTGTTAGAGCTCTCACAGGATAAGACTGTAAATATATGGATAGACATGAAATGTGCTTTTGCAGTGGTCCACGCCCATGGAGTGATTTGGAAAGGGAGAGAGCTGTTAACCTCTCAGGGATCCCTCATGAAACATGGACAAATAATACAGAGATTGTTGTATGGGGTGCAGCTACCTTGAAAGGTGGCAATAGTGCATTGTAAAGCTCATCAATTTGGAGAGACCCAATGAAATATTGGAAATTACCTGGCTGACAAAGCGGCCAAGGAGGCCACCGGTGGGGACATCCTGTTAGTTTTACCTGAGGAATACTGGTATTTGGACGAGTAGGCTGCCTATTATCAGGCTGAAAGTGAGCATTGGCAAAATTGTTAGATCCTGAAAATAGTCCTGAAGGATGGTGGATTATACCCAGCAAAGAGATAATAATTCCCCAACACCTTATGAGGAAAATTGCAGAGGAACAACAGAGGGTAACTCATTGGGGAATAGTGTCTGCGGTAGAAGCACTGAAGCTTCAAATTTTGAGCATATGAATAACTGGTATCATAAAAAGCATTGTTAAAAAGTGCCAAGCCTGTTTAAAGAACAATGCATATCAAATTAGACACCCTACACCTGGGACTTAAGAAAGGAAATTGTCCAGGAGACTACTGGAAAATAAACTTTGCAGAGCTTCCATGGCAAAACAGGTACAGGTACATATTGTTACTGGTAGATACTTTTTCAGGATGGCCAGAAGCTTTTTATTGTCACATCAACAAAGCTAGAGAAGTGATACAGATTTTGTTGAAGGAAATTACCCCAAGGTTTGGAGTGCCAGTGGGAATCATCAGACAGAGGTTCATGTTTCATTGCTGAAATAGTGCAAAGTTCAACTAAAACGTTAGGGGTGAAATGGGACTTGCACGTTCCATGGAGACCTCAGCTGAGTGGAAAAGTAGGAAGAATGAATCAGAGTATAAAGAGACAAATTAGCAAGATGTGCCAGGAATCATATTTAAAATGGCAAGATGCCCTTCCTTTGGCCTTACTGAGGATGTGAATTAGACCTACATGCAAAGAAAAGGTGAGCCTGTATGAAATACTGTATGGGCAACCATATCAGGTTACAGAAAGCAAAGGGACTATCCAGATCAATAAGGATCAAACAGAATGCATTATAAACCTAGGAAAGTGTCTTCTCTCTACAGACAGGTCGTGCTGGCAGCATGCATGTCGCTGGACATCGCTGCCCATCCATACCCCCCCCATGGAAGCTGGGTTACAATACAATGCTTACCGTTGTGTAGACTAGGTCTATACAATAAGTGAATATGAGACTTTAAAGAAATTATATTAAAGTCTCAAAAGTGGGATTTGTTACTGAACTTTCTTTAAAAAGGAGTCTATGCAGCAGTGGGGGAAAATGTTGGGACCTAATCAACAAGAAGGGAGATTTAATCCATGAACAGATAGCAGCTAACAAGCAAGCTGTAAGTGATGTCCATGTGTCAGAAAAACAAATTGAAATTTAGGGCTTGGAGTGCTACAGTGATCTCAGACCTGGGGGAGGAAGTTAATACGGCTTGGGAAGAAGGATGTACCACTGATGAAGGACACAAAGAATGCAGAGTTTATGGGCAACAAGGACATTTGGCTGGACTCAGAAGATAAGGAAGAAACTAACAAAGACAACTCAGCAATTGTGCTGAAACACTCTCTATCTGGGAAAAAGAAAATAAAAAGACTAAAAATGTGGACTAATTAGCATGAGAAGTGAGAAATCGATAATCAATAGAAGATAGAATACTAATTAATAAAAAGAATTATGTAGTATATAGCCAATGAACATTAATTTACTTGCTAAAATGTATAAATAGTGTCAAATTTTTAAAGGGTGTATACGTGTCAAGTGGAGTGATCCCATGTACCTCAGTGCTGAATAAAGTAATGTTGGCTTTCTAAGCTAACAAACTAGTTGGAGCATTTATTTCCCAGTTTTCAGTGACACCTGGAGCCCTCAGACACTGCAATCTTCTGGGGAAAAACTCCTTTGGGCAGCACTTAGTATAACCCAGCACCAGCATCCACCAATTAGCTGGGTACAATTCTGCAGCAGCTGGGAAGGAGGAACTGGGAAGACACAAAACTGCATGGACTACAGACAATTAAAATTCACAACATTTCAGAAACTATACTAAAATCATAGTAACACTGACAGTCCTTTGACAACAAAGTAATAGGTTTTCTTCATTGCAAGTCACTCATAGAAAAATCTCATCCTTAATATAACATGAAAGCAAAATCCTTGCTTCCCCAGGTGAGGGAACTCAGAGATAACTCATGTAGGTATATTTTTCAGGATGCCTTCAGATAAGCTGTTCACCAGAATAACCTAAGCTGCTGACTCACACTGCAGGAAAAATAAGAGTGCGGAAACTGTAACATGAAGCAAGAAGTTATCACAGTTGTGGATTTGAGTTTGAAGCTGGCATCCAGCTGGCAGAGGTCGGGTGGCTATTAAATATGTCAACAGCCCCAGATGCCAGGATAGCCTTGTGAACAGGAACTTCTGATGGTGTTTTCTCTTGTACTGTTGCTATTTTAGTTCTATTTTATTTCTCTCTATTTTGGATGTTACATAGAGGAAAAAAAGAGACCCTGCACAGCTAGACAAATCAGAGTCCTGGAAGGAGAAGAATGAGGATGCCAGCTGGTCACTTCTCCTTTGCTCCTGGCTAGTATAACTGCTGTGTATTTGATTTTTTCCAAGTCACAGAGGGTTTAAATGATAGGTATAGTATGGCCTCAGTGTATGTAATCATCTGCCAGGTATTCAAGGATTTCTAAGGATTTAAGCTTATCTGTTCTTCGAATACAGAATGAGCAGTGATCCCTGTTCTCTGGCATATGTTGGGTTTCCCTGAGGGTGGAAAGGGAAACTGAAATTTAAAGCAATTCTCATTTATTTATTATTTCCCTATACAAAAGCTGGGAGTTTTTCAAAGCTGACTGGAGTGCAGTCATTTGTGGAGAACAACCTGTGGCTGCTACCTGGGTTATGTCGGCATGTAACAATACCTGTCTGCCCCATGAATGTCAGGCAAAGCTGTCATAAATCATGAAGCGCAGGCAGTAAAATTATCGGGCATTGCAGAGAGCAGGACCTTGTCAGCTTCGTAATAGTTCTGTGGGTGGAAAAAAATTCTCATGGTTTCCTTCAGGCTTAAGGCAACTCAGCTACTGATGCTCAGTGGCCATTATCCAATTAAAAGTGCTTTTTTGCTCAGAAGAATTCAGTCATTATTGCTTTTAGTGTGTTGGATACTGCAAGGGATCAGAGCCCACTGCAGTCTGCGGCAGAAGACTTGGGGATCATCTCCTCCTCGTGTCCTGCGGTCTCAAAGCTCTTTGCAAAATTGCTTGTATTTTGTCATTTGCAGTAGTGCTTTGTCATTTCAGAGGTGACCGGGGTGCAGCGGGGCCCGGCCCTCTTCTGCCCTGTCCAGCTGATCGGTATCAGCCCGAGGTGGGGCGTCCTGTTTACGTCCCCAGGCTGCAGGACTGGGAGTGCTGGCCCGTCCCATCGGCACCACCACTGTCCCTGGTCCCTGGGGCGCTGCCGCCGGCCATCGGGCTCCTCGGAGCGCCGAGGCCAGGCTGTTTGTTCCATCTGCATGACATTGTATTTACAGTGCCTTTCGGGGTTTCTGCCGGTCACCAGCCGCGACCAGGGAAATATTTTTATTCCCCCTCTACTGCATAACTTGGCTTCTGTTTTCTTGTTGTTGTTTTTTTCCTCCTGCTGTTGTAGCTGTTGGCTGCGGCCAGGGCCAAGTCACGGGGCAGGATGTGCTGCTTCCCCAGAGGTACAGACATGCGAATAAATTACATAGTTTTCAGGAACTTTGCCGGGCACTGAAAGGTGGTAATCTGTACCGCCGAGTTGTTAGCATGGCACCTGGCACAGCCCTGCCCTGCACCGCTTCATCCTCTCCTGACCTGGGGGCTGTTGAGGGCCAGTGTCCCTCCCAAAATGTCTGTGACAGAGGTGTTTGATGGCACAGAGAGGTGTTGTTCACACTGCAGAGTTGTTTACACTCCAGCAGCTCTGGGAACATTTATTTTGCACACATAGCTCCATGTTAGTGTTTTCTACCCCCTTAGGCAACTGCAGGCTGCATGTGTTGCCATGACTAGGCTCAGGCTCCCTCGAATTGGCCTCCCTGTTCCAGTCTCACCAGCAGCTCTGGGGACCTTTTCAAGGACCTGCTTTGCAGGTCAAGAAACAACCTCTTGTTGCAACTCTCTGGGGGAAGGGGCTGATCAGGTCTGGGCAGCTGTGCCCAGGAAGGGGTGAATACTGAGGCCTCCTTGTCTCCCATGGCTGGGGTCCCTTGTCCCTGTATGTACCTACAGCTGCAGAGGTGGCAGTGTCCATGCTTGGACCTTTGTTCTGTTTAACTTCCCTGCCCCTATGGAGCATGGGTTTAATGGCCTGCTCTTCTGCCAAGAGCATCTTGGTGCTGGTCCTCAAGCTACAGAAGTACCTGTGTATCTTCCTGCTCCCTGATCTGCCCCTGCGGAGCAGTTGGGTGGCTGTAATGGCTCCCTCAGGCTGCTCCTAGGTCTCTTCTACAACCCTGAGGGGATCAGGGGGTCCTGTCATTACTGCCACCTCTTACTGGTGGTAACTTTAGGTAAGGCAAATCTCCAGTCCTTGTTTCTGTACCTGAAATAATGTTTTCTTATCTCCTACAGATGTTACTCAGATAAAGCCCAAGGAGAGGTCATGCAGCACATTTGACCACACAGAAGCTTCACAAATGCTTGAGGTCTGAAGTGAGTTGCATCTGATGCAAATGAAGGAAAGCTCTGATGAGGAGCAGAGGCAGAGAACAACCGTATTTTTTACAGGTATGTATCTTAAGGTTATAATGGTAGAAATATCTACTACTGCTCCAGGTAAAGATCATACGTGTGAATCAGCCATGGGAAATACAGTGAGGATTGCTCTTTCCTCCAGGTTAACACCAGCCTAATGGGTGGTTGGCTGGGTTTAATCTGTTTTTCCCATGTTTCTGTACCTCAGTGTGTTTCCCAAGTCTGGAGCTGGACTGTGTTTTTCACCTGCTGAAAGGGGTGCATATCTATGTCCACAGCAAGTCAGTTCAGGAAAATTTCACTGTTTGGTTTAGGAAGCAACTTTATTCTTCTCAGCAATTTTCATACAGATCTGAGGGCCTTTTGCCAACCCCAATTTCCAAATGGCTTAAAATCCATGTCGTATGCTCAAAAAATGTATTTAATTTCTATGAATAAGTCTGAGAGAAGATGTCAAATAAAGAAATGTTGTCAGTATGAGCAAACTGCCTGGTCAGGGAAAGCTCAGAGACATGAGCAAACACCATCTGGAAAATGAAGCAGCGAGCAGTCCTATGGGGATGCACATACACACACTTGCACCCACAACCCCTGCAAGACCTCTCAGCAGCCTGGTAAACTTCTTTTACACATCTTATGCAGCTGAGAACATGTCCAGGCAGAGCTTGGAGATACCTTAAACTACATATTGCATTGCAGGGAACAAGGCTTGGGTATGATGAAATTTCTGTGGGCTACATGCATCAGTTGGGCTTAAGTGTTCTCATGAGCACATAGCTCCTGTGAACACATCACACTCATGAGTACATAAATAAATATGCAAGCAACCCAGTATTGTTTTTATTCCAAAGGACACATCAGAGTGATGGAGAAGTGAGGAGATGGACTGGACACAGAGAATGGTTGTCCTGATGCCTGCTGCAGCACGCTGGCCTCTTGGCCATGCTAACATTTTCAATATGCCAACAAGTTTCCCATATATAGTATATCTCCCAGCCTGTTTATGTCCCCAGGCTGCAGGACTGAGCACTTGCTGAGGGCTCATTGCCTTCCCTTGAAGCAATAAAAGGCATTCATGAAGTTTCTATGCTGAACTGTGGGAAAAGAGCAGCAAGAAGCTGTGACCCCACGGCAAGGGCATGCTTTGGAAACACCGTCATCGAAAAATCAACATATCAGCCCAGAAGGCCCACAGGCAGCCGATCTCCTCCTGCCTTATCAGAAAGATAGCTCCTCTGGATACTGGGGCAGCAGCCACTGGACATTGTTGAGATGTTTATTCTATCCAGTGTTGATATTGAAGTAAATACAATAACTAAAAATAAAGATTAAAAAAAAATACACTGCAGCTATTTGTTCCCAAGTTGTTATGTTTACCCATACCAGCTCGGCTTTCCATTTAGGCAGGCCTGTAGTCCCAGATGTTCAGTCATTTTCAACAACATGGTCATATCCCAGTAGATTTAGCCTGACGGAGCAACTATATTAAACATGCCTGTAATTTTCCACTGGAACTGGAAGACTGCATTTCTCTGGGGTGAGCGATGGCTGACCGGACAGTCCCCACGCACATACAGGTGGCACAGCCCCAAGTCCTCTCTGGGGTAGACCAAGAAGGGTAGACCGCTTCTGCAGCCCAAAAGGGCTTGGTCTGGGACGGAGGAGGCCTTGTCAGTAGCACCTCCTGTGAGATGGGGGATGTGCTGCTGGGGATCCATGGCCAGCTGTGGCTGCAGGGGCAGATGTGGCTGGGGCTGCAGGTGGCTTCTCCACCATCCCTGCTTGCACTCAGAGTCTGTAGGCATGGGTAATGTCTGTTGAGGTGGTTCAAAGAAAAAAGTGGTCTTTAACAGAATAAAAGCAGAGGTTTCACTTAAACACCTCTGTCTGGTCACCTCCTGCTTCTCGATGAATGGGCTTGACAGAGGTACTCATCTTGCAGGCCCTGCACAGCTGGTGGCACTCACCCAGATGTTTACTGGTGAGCAGGGTGTGTAAGGCCACCTCTCTGGGACATCTCTGAATACAGCCTCCTCCAAGCACCCGGCTTCAGGTTACTGAAAATTAATGGACAGATATGGGTGGCTTATCCTGCTTTCTTCCACCGATAGCAGTGGTGGCAGAGGACAGTGGAGAAAGCTTCACTCACACAGTGTAGGAGTATGCATTTGGTCCTGACAATACTTATGGCACAGGATTTGCCTTGGAGAGTGCAAACATTGGCAAGGAGGCATTGAAAGCTAGTTGGGGCTGGGTGTTCCCTTCTCTGTGCCAAAGCATGTGCTGAGAGCTCATGTGCCAGAGAGTGGAATGCTCCTGTCCACCAGAAAGAGGTACTCCTGTGAGTACCTTAGGGGAATATAGGTTCAAGATCACATGTTGCTATACTGGAGGGGTTGTATTGCTGCGTATAGTTAGGGTCTGTGTTGGGGTGTCAGCTAGTTCTAACACATCTGCTTTACCTCCGCCAACCCAAGCACGTCACCAACTGAGTTGTTCCTGCAATGTTGTCAGACAATCAGAAGCACAGGGGCTCAGGCAGCTCTGACACTTGGCCTCTGCTTACATCTAATCTCCAGCACTGGAAACAGGGACTGTTGAAGACTCCATCATGCTTCCTTCAGCAGCAGGGAGGTACTAGCTCTTAAGTGCAGGTGAGGCATAAGGACAGCATGAGGATGCTCTAGGGAGAACTGTCGCAACTCCCATCTTTGGTCCCTTAAAACTTGGCACCCACCTCTGCTTCCCTCTTGACAGGAACAGCACAATCCAGAGAGGACAGTCTGGCCTCTGGGAAGCTGCCAGCTTTGCCTGCACCAGCAATTCTTGCCTGTAAGGCCAGAGGGGCAATTCTGGAAGAAAAGATTCTTCTGTGGGTGCTGCTGCCACTGGGTTGATTTTCCCACCACTGATTTTTGTCATGCAAAAGGACTGGTCAAGGCATTGCTACTCCTGGAGTCAGTAAGCAATACATCAACTTTTTACGTGGGCAGACAGAGATATCCTCTTCTTATACACATAACAGATGGGATTTCACAGACAAACCAGGCAGGCTGCTTCCATTAATTCACTGAGTTGCAAAGATTTCCTGTCTAAATAAGATTTTCGTGCTGAGAAGGTCTTGGCTAACCATCACTGTGAAGTGATCTCATATGGATAGAGGGATATGAAAGGTCTGGATGGTAAGTCCTATGGCAAGCAGCTGAGGGAGCTGAGGTTGTTTAGCCTGGAGAAAAGGATGCTCAGGAGAGACCTTACTGCTCTCTACAACTACCCAAAAGGAGGCTGTGGAGAGGTGGGGCTCAGCCTCTCCCAAGCAACTAGTGACAGGACAAGAGGAAATGGTCTCAAGCTGTGCCAGGGGAGGTTCAGGTTGGATATCAGAGGAAATTCTTCACAGAAAGGATTGTCAAACATAGGAATGGACTGCCCAAGGAGGTGATAGAATCACCGTTCCTGGAGGTGTTCAAGAATCGACTGGATGTGGCACTCACTGCCATGGTCTCGTTGGTAAGATGGTGATTGGTCAAAGCTTGGACTCAATGACCTCAGAGGTCTTTCCAACCTACTTCATTCTGTGATGCTGTGATATGCAGCTTCTGCTCTTGGTAATGGGACACTTACCCTTCCAGCCAAAATCCCCTTACAGAAATCTCTCATGGGCAGATTTGCCTATGGAAGCTAACCCCTTTCCTCCATAAAACCATCAGTGCCCAGCTCCAAGGCTAGGACAGGAGTCAGACAAGGTGCCATAAGCAGCATCCGCTCCCGGAGCCATCCTGGTTTCCTGGTTTCCTACAGTGCTCAAGCTGGCTGGAACTGAGGGCTCACACCCTCCAGCTTTCACAAAGTCACATTAATTAACTAGCCATTGCAAATGTATTTTTAATAGCAATAAAATGAAGCTAAAAATATGTCAAGCAGGTAAACCCCCAGTTTCAAATCAAAAGAGATATTGGATGCTCTTAGTCTCCAAATGCCGCCATAGGAGGAGCCTCTCCTTGCTCTCTCTTCCGCCAGGGAGATGAGTGCTGCTACAGTGGGGTGCCCTGGCAGTCACTGATTAACTACCCACATGGGGGGTTGCTGCCCACGCTGCAGATTACGTCTTGACCCCCTGGCCACTAATTTCTGATGCTTGACTTCACTCTGAAATATTTTTATAGACCTTTTGCCATAGCACTTGTTTCCCACAGCCTTTTGTTTTCCCTTTATAGTTTCAAATGTTTCAAATATAAGGGAGCAAGCTTTATTTCTGCCATCCTCGACTTGCTTTTTTTAAGTATCTGCTCTGCAGCTCAGCCATCAAGCCTGTGTGAGGCAAGGATCTGGCCAGCTTTGAAAGTATTTAGGCACAATTCCCCTTCTTATGAGAAGAGCTTATAAATCTCCCAAAATAAGAGGTGAAATAGGATTTTTGTGAGCCATTCATGCTGCTTGGCTTTTTACCACATGCTGATTATTACCTACCTCCAGAGAGGAAAATATCCCCCACAGTGACTTTTCCTCACACAGTCCTATCTCTGTTGTGCTCTTTAGTACAAGCATGAAGACCTCACTGCCAGTGGCATAAGCAGTAACAGGAGAAGATATTTAAATCATTTTATATTTATTACATACATGAGATATAAAAACAAATTAAGAAAATAGTATCATTTTTTTTGTGAGTCCACAGGACCTTGAAAGAAAAATACACACATAAAGTGGATTGGTAGACTTGTGACTTTTCTGGTGTTGTATGTCTTCCTTTTCTTTCCCCTCACACTCATGAACAAAATACACTTTGCAATGTGATTTAAAGATGCTTTACAGAAAGGATATATTTTAGTGCTGAAAACTGCAGTAAACTGTGCTATATTTCATACTGGTGTTAATGAGGAAGTATAATGGCCATATATATTGCAAACAATAACACAGAAGAAAACAAATAAAATGTTCAGTTTTAAATACTAACATAAAAATAAAATAAAATCCAGGCCCACCATGAATCGCTGGGTTGTGATATGTGAATGCAAGTCCTTTCCATTCTCCGCATCCAATCCTTTTCCTGCAATCAGAGTTTTACTCCTCTGGCAGTTGCATTTTTATCTCAAAGTCTCTTCTTCTCACACTGTTTACAAAGTCTTGCTGGAGTCCTGCCCACGGGGTCCAAGTGCTGGTCTGAAGCTGGGACTTCAGTGCAAATACTTTATCTTTCAGATTGCATCCTCAGATTTTCTGAGTGGCCAGTGCCAGGCTGGCCGTTCCCTTTATACCACCATCCAACTAAGAGGGGTCTTCAGGAGTGCTTCTGTTTCAGGGACTTTTTCACATGCTACCTTCAAACTCTTCTTTCCCCAATACAATTAGACTTCCCGCACTGTGAAGTGGCAGGTAGTAAAGTGCTTTATACAATGAAATATTTACACTAGGGCTAGGTTCATTTTTTAACACTTCAAGGACAAAAGCTCAGAGATGCTGCACCCTCTGGAGCTGGCTCTTCTCTGCAGCCAGGCAGTGGGCCGAGAGCTGGCCTCTGCCCTACGTCACACTTGTGCCAAGGCAGAGGGATTCAATCCAGTGCAGCAACTCCGTCCTCAACAGCATCAGCAGAAAATCTAGCCCCTGAAACCTTCAGCAGGGCGAAGAGGTTAAAAGCAAGTGGCATCCAATGCTCTTTGATGAGTGCCATGTCCTAACCTGTAAGGGGGTGTTTCTAAAGAGTGGTCATCATTGCCATGCTGCTGCCAGAGCCTGTCTGCCGCTGTGGCCATCGCCTTCCCCACAGCATTCTCTGGTAGCCTCTGGAAGTCACTCAAGATCCACACTGTTGGGCACTGGAAGTGGTGTTTTACTTCTCATCTGTAGCTCTTCCAGGGTGGCAATTTAGTCTTGGGTGATCAGTGGCTTCATAGGAGTTACTCCAACATTGCATTGGAGCAAGACAAGCATCTGCCCTTCCATTTCTCTCAACATAATGATGAGTTGGGCTCAGGTGAGCCCCTGACAAGGAAGCTACAGGCAAGTGAATGAACATTGGCTAGAAAGGGTTAAATTAGACAGCGCCTACAACTGAATGCCTCACTACACATTTTGGCACTATTTTCTTACATTCCAGTTTTCATCCTAGAGGTCTTCTCTCTGTGAAGGGTGTTGCATTTTGTGCATAAAGAAATGCCCTAGACTGTTGCACACATCTAGTTGCAGTCTCTTTTCAAAATCTCCAAGACCTTTCTTCCAAGAGCCGACTTCCACTGATGGACAAAACTTTTCATGTTGACGATGAGTCTGCCTGTTCGGACGTCCTCATGTCCTGCCACGAGATACTCCAAGCCTGCAAAGCAGCAAAGCTGTCAAGGACTGCACAGTACTATGCTTAAGAGGCCTATTGAACTGCAAAGTCAGCCTGGATATCTAGTCCCATGTAAAAAAGCACTTATACAAAGAAATGTATATACATATTGTTTCTCATATATCTGTATATCTATAGCTCTATCAGTAACTATGGAAAAATGACCCTTGTGGCTATCTGTCAGTGAGATGCAGTATCCAAACTGTGACTTTAAATGGAAACTGAACTCTGAGGGCTGCACTACAAATTTTTATACCTTTTTTGGGAACTGCTATTACCTTCATTTGGCAGCCTCACATCTCCCTGGATACACCTGGGCCTGGAAATTGGTAAGTTCAGCAAATTCCAGTAATGGAACAGTGCAGGATGGCCCAGTGCCTGGTGTCTTGCTCAAAGTGGCCAGTGGTCCCTTGGAGGCAAAGGCACACCAGACCCCAATGAGAGGCAACACTAAATTTGCTGGCACAAGCACCCTAGAAGACCCTGAAGGGGTGGCAGTCACGCTGAAAAGACCTGCTAATTTCTGCTTCTGCTAGATGTTTTAGAGATATGACAGGAGGGTCTGACGAAGCCTTATGTGGTGTCCAGAAGCAGCCAGAAAGGGCTGGAGTGTGTCCCAACAGTGCCCTGCTGCTCGCCCCAGGCATCCAGGTCTGCGCTTAACTTTCAGGGCATGACTCATAGAGCACTTGGAATCAGGTAATAACTGCTAAGCAGAGGGACAGAGCAAAGACTTTGACTTAAATTAGCTAAATAAACACTGCTACATATCCAAACAGCCTAATGAGCCGCAAATGTGGCATAAACGGGGATAACAAGGAGGATAATCCCTTCCATGGCAGGAGAAGCTCCCTGCCAGGGTCAGCGTTCTGCTGCAGTACACTTAGGGTGCAGCCAGCATTAGACTTCTTCTGTACCAAATCCTTCTTACCCCAGTCTAGGGAACACAATGTGGCAGTATGAACTAGCATGGGGAGATGAGTTCTCCCCATGTGCTCTCAGTCATCCTGCTCCATCCTGGCAGGGAGTCTGCTCGTGTTTTCTCGAGTTTTCATTCTGCAGTTCAGAATAAAGACTTTTAACTCCTAGTTAAAAGTCAAGGATGTTTTGCTTTAATTCAGTACAATTTGTTATCTACTTCATCTGAGTTTTTGGGCACACACATCCTCTCTTTTGCCAAGTAAACACAGGATATGTGTATGGCAGCATCACCCTTTGCAAGACATTAGTTTTGGCCATGTCAATCTAGCTTTTATAAGACATCACTTTTCAAGGGCTCCTAAATTTACCTCCCTTGAGAGAGAAATGCAGTATTCACACTCAGAGAGCAAGCAAATATTGCCACGGTTGCTGACTGTTGTAGGGCTTTATAGATTTGCAACCCAGTGCTACAGAAGAGTAAAATTAAAATGAGTCAAATGGCAGGCAACTCTCTGCCTACCTGTGTCTGTGCTTGGCAGAGCAAAGGAGGGGAAGGTCTTCTTTTCCCTTGCAAACAGCTGAGACCTTTAAACCTTTCAGCTCAGTGTCCCCACAGAAGTCCAATCTGCCTCTGTGGGTGTGTGTGGAGGGAAAGGTGTGCAAGGGTGGTGAAGAGACTCATCTTGTAGGAACTTAAGTATGTTTATAATCTGAAAACAGCCCACGAATACATAAAACCACATCTGTCTTACTTTTATGTTCATCTTTGGTCTCCTTTATGTTTTTAGGAGATGTGATTTCTACTATAGTTATATGTCAGAGAATTGTTATATGTCAGAGAATTGCTTGACTTTTCATCCAGCTATTGTTGGTTTATTCATCTGGAGGTCATAAGCTCTTACTCTGATAGAGGGTTAAATCTGCTAATATTGCATTGCCAACCACTCAGAAATTACTGTGGTAGCTAAAGAAAATACTGAGTTTTTAAAAAATACCTGGGATCTTCCCCCCCCCTTTGAAATTATTGAATCTTAAAGATGCACTCAATTTATGTTATCAAGTTTCCTATTAGCACTGAACTTCACGGCTTCTTTTCAATGTGAAGGCTGAGATTAATTTATACTCACAGGACCAGCGGCTGCATTTCAATACAATACCAAGCTTTGCAGTGTAAGTCATGACAGCTGTCAAGGGAGTAACAAGGGAGAAACACCTGATGTGTCACACACCTGAATTATTCCTAAAGACAGTTGCATATCCACCCTTCTCCTGCTGTCTAAGAGATCTTAATTGATTCTGTGATTACTGCTGTCTTTTCATCTGTTGGGGAAAATCAGTGAAGCTCCTCTAAAGTTAGTGGAGTGGCAAAGCTGGGTGTTAGGTGTGGGGCTGCCCTGCACGCTTGGTTTCAGACAGCTTCCACAGCATTTCTCCAGGTTCATATTAAGGCAGCTGCATCTGGGCTGTCTTGTGTTTCCATTGCATGTAGAAAAATAAAATAGCTATAGCTATTTGATTATGGATTTATGGTGTTCTAGCAATATCCAAAGTCTTATTGCACTTAAATAGCAGAACCTTGCCTAATGCTGCTGATTCATCCAACCTTTGCACCTGACAAGACTTCATAGTTACAAGTGCGCTATCTTGGCAGCATGCCTTCAAAACTAGACAGTCACTCCAGTGGAGATGAAAGAAGACTGCAAACACCTCATCAGTGAGTAACCTTTCTGCATGATCCAGCTTCACAGACAGCCCTTTACCCTGAAAAGAAGTTTCTAATGCTGCACACATAAGGGATGTCTCAGTACCGAAGTCAGCGCTTCAATTGCTGATTTCCAAGTGGTGTATGCACCTTATGGAAAGAAAATCCTTTACCTGAATTAGTTGGTAACTGTTGATTTATCTTGGAGTTGTAAAGAAAGGTGTATCAGCTGGAGCTTAGTTTTGCTCTCTGGAAGAAAAACATGAATCTGCATGTCCTTGTCCATACCGGAGTCTGCACACACTGTTCAGCCCCCACTGGATATACTCACTTCAGTGAAAGAAGATGAGAAAAAATTGCGGAGCTCTCATGTCACTGCATAAGAGAATATCTTCCAAATTTTGTAGATGTAAATTAGTGTTACTTTCAAAGAGACATCTTCCCTTGAGTTTAGATTAGAACTTCAGTACAATATCACCACTCAGATTTAAATGTGTTTTTATGGATTCAAATTAGCTTCAGCTCTGGAAGATATGTCATGCAATTGTGGCATGATGTGCACCTCCCTCCATCTGGGAACAGACTGAGACTGGTAAAACTGAAAGACTGTTACTATGTTACAAGTTTTTCTTTATGAATTCCAATTTGATGAAGACTGATGTTGGAATCTAAGTGATGGAACAGCCAGTAATTTTTAAGCAGCACTGGGCTGCAATCTCAGGTCATTGGCATGAGGTGACAGAGGTGTGGGAATGAAATCTGTGTAAATGTGGTGGAGATGTACTGCCCAGGGAGTAAAACCTACCGGGATTGAGGATGGGACAAGTGCAGCCTCTGTTAGTCCATGATTCAGGGTAGAGTGTCCTCTTGCCCCGGCGGATCTTCAGCTTTGTAGATTTCAAGACTTTCTTGATCTTCACATTAACTTCTGCATGGGAGCCTTTGTCATGAGCTGACAAGATCTTCGTTTTGATCACTGGAAAGTCAGGAATTCAAAACAGGCATATAAAAATTATTTACGGTGCTCCCTCTTTTTTTTTTTTCTCTTTTTTCCTGGTCTAATGCAGGTGTCTGGGTGAAGCAGTGAGGACAATGGCTTCATTACAATGGAGTTAGCCCAGTAGTCTTTGCTGGGGAGCCTGGGATCAGTTAAGCTTCCAACAGAACACATACATCCTCATACCTAAGGGCAAAATGCTGACGGTTGGTTTGGCCATGGCCCGTGGACCTGCCACATGGGCAGCAGGAGAGGTACAATGACCTGATTTTCAAAGCTTGTGAAGGTCCCATTTCCTCCCTGAGCTCAGCAAAAAGTTTGGGTTTCTTAGCACTTTTGGAAATCAGCTGGATTTAGGGATGGACCTAGAGGCTTTGCTGCCTGAGCAGCCAAGGCAGCAGGCAGGGGTGTGAGGACCTGCTGTCATTCCACTCTGGTGCTGGTCTTCCCACTTTGCGGAACTGCCAAATCCAAATACAGTGGAGGAGAACGAGATGTTGGTAGAGACTGGGGCAAAACATGGAGTACCTTGAGCTCACGCATACCCACAGGCACACTCCCACCATGTGGCATTCTACTGCTGAGCCCATGTGGTGGAGGTGCAGGGCTCAGTTCCTCCACCTGACCGTGTTGATGCCAACACTGGAAGATATCCCCATATGGTGGTGCTTTATTCAGCACCACACATTAGGAAGCTCAGGGCAACCTCTCACAGAATGGCCTCCTGGAGCTCGTGATTGGCCCTGTATTTCATCTGTCTCTCCAGTTTAGCTGACACCTATGCATGTTGAGTGATGAAAGGGAGGGAATCCTGAGTGCACTTTAGGTGTGATTTATGAACTTACGGGTTTTGTGCCTTTTTTTTTATTTTGTATCTTTTGCAAGACTAAACACAGTCATTATTGTGGCCAGGAAGCAAAGTAAAGCAGAATCAGATTTTCTCCTAATATCACTAAGCCAGGGCAATATTTCAACAACTGGCAGCCCCTTGAGCTCCCCTTTGTCAGTTGCTCTGCAGCCTGCAGAGGTATGGGTTATCTCTGTGCATTTTCAACTTCGGTATGAGATAAAACAGGTGCGAGAGACCCCTACAATACTGAAGGAAGGGAGTGCTGCACAGAGCATTCCTTGCTCTGCTACGGTATGAAGGAGACGGTTTGCTGGCACATACCAGAGAGGTCTTGGGAAACAAAGTTCCTCCTCTCGTTCATTTAAATCCAAGAGACACACAGACGACATAGATTACTCCATTGCAATAGCTGAACTTTGTTGACAGAGGGAAGTTCTCAGTGGCTGCCTGAATTGTTTTCTCCATGTAGTGCCTTCTGTGGTGATAATCATCCCTCCTTACATTTGGTGTCATTCAGACACATTGATTTCTAGACTATGATTGAGGCACCTGGTCTACAGACAGTGTTTCAGTGATCTGTTTTTGGTAACAGTGCTTTATAGTCTGTCTTTGACCCAGACAACCTCCCAGGGACAATTCTGGCTCTTGTCCTCACATGATTTTGGTACAAGGATATTTCGGTAGCAAGAGAGATGGGGAACAGAGCAAGATGCTTCGCCCATCTTGACTTGGCACCATGATGTCTATATATTTTGGAAAGGTCAAAGACATGCCCTTAGACTAAGTAGCCCTTGGGTTTGCCAGGATGGAGCAGTTCATGCAGTGGCATCTCTCATGCTTTACATGCACTCTTGCACTGCCTTGCAGCACTTCCCTTTACAGCCCCCTCACCCGCAACTCACCATAGGTGTACTTCATCCCACAGAAGACCTTGGGATCCCCTAAAACTTGCTCTTTACATTCGCATTTACCTGAGGAAAGAGAAGAAAGCAAATCGCTGTGGATTGTACTTAAAAGACAGGAGCATTCACAAGCAGGGCCCAGGACTTGTCAGAGGTTTTTCAAGTGGCCCACAAGCCCCATGCAAAAAAAACCAATTTGCAACTATTTTCAGATCCCGAGTGAATATACAGTCTTAGTCCAGGGACAATTATTCCTTGTTTACAATTAGAAGAGAAGGGAAACAAAGGCCTTATTATTTTGCCTGGGGATGCAAATAACACGCGGTATTTTCCACACCGTAATGTACCAGACAAAATTTTAAAAGGAAATGTTGCAGAGGTTAAGGCAGATTAATGACTTCCGTGATCTTAGAACAAAGAATAACATGATATACTTATTTACGTTTAAAATGAAGTCGCCCAGACAAATGATGGAGCTTTCCCCTCAATTAACTCAATTATTGTATCTTTGAGATTTTATCATGCTGCTCTCTGAAAATAGAGGAAATGACGCTTGCCTGCTTGCATGCAGTGATTGCAAGGCAGGACAGCTTGATGCTGCGCTGTGGGGACAACCTGCCTTGCACCGACCTCACATAGCACCCACCTCCTGCAGGCTAGGGACACAGGAGGTAAATAACCTCCCCAGCTGAAGCCGAAATGCTAGACCATTTCAAATTGCATCATAAGCTGCAACTGATGCCAAAATTGTTGTGGGTATCATGGAAATAAATTTTGATTTAGAAATTTCCTAATTACCTGCCAGCAAAGTGGTAAACCCCACCCTTTAAATAAAGTTGCTGGTTTGTCCAGTATGTAATAGTTCTAGTGAATATAAAGATACCTTTAAAACATGATGGTCAAGTAAAAAAATGAGGGTATTCAGCCTTGAAAATCAGAGCTGGGACTGCAAATTCTTGCCTTACCAACAATGCTAAGTGCAGGCATTCAGCATGCAGCATCTGCCTCATGGGTTTGCATGTCCTCGCACAGATGGGATGAGCCGTAAGGCTCCTCTGGCTCTTGGAGGGGAAGGAGATGGTCACAAGGACATTCCCTCACATGTTAGTAGGCGGATGTCCATCCCCTCCTGCAACTGCCAGGGTGCTAGCTACATGCCAGTGCAAAAGAATGGTGAGAGGAACTGGGCAGGTGAAACACATGCAAAACTATAGTCCTACCGGAGTGTCGGAGTGCTGAGAAGCCCTGCTCATCCTCCCAGCCCCAGGTGGGCTCGCTCTCGTTGAGCACTGTCTGGAAAGGAGGTGCTTCGTTGTGCCAGGTCACATCTGAGCTGTTGAGGGGAAAGGGAGACGGTCAACCTTCCTCCCGGAGCCAGCGGAAAGCAGGGCCACTACCAACCCGTCCTCCACACACAATGTGACGGCATGTCTCAGTGATGTTAAACGCAAGAGGCAGTTTTGGAAAGTGTTGTCAGAGTGGGTTATGAATCCATTTTGAGTTTAAAATATGTTATAGGGATTTATATACCATAAATATCCCCAATGTGGTAAAAAGAAGCAACATATAAGATTTGGAGTGTGGGGTATTATTAAAATCTGCTGTCTTCTAAAAGTCAGAGCTTGACTCCAAGTCCAACCCAGTCAACCTAAGCTGAGTTACAACAGCAACAATATTAAGCCTTTGGTGTCCGCTAACTCAGATATCGCTGAGACCTATATTTTGCTTGTGGAGAGAAACAATTGTGAAGGTTATGCAAAACACCCAATACATTAACAACACCACTGAGAGCAAAAAATCCAACATCACTGGTCCCTGCCATGGTGTGCCAGGCACCCAGGTGAATCTCAGCCTCACCTACCATTCTATCCCCAGTTCTTGACCATACTAAACCCAAAATATTTTTCATAATGGATATTTTTCAGCCTGTGTGCCATGCATAAATAGTGCCTTCCCTGGAATGAAGATCACGGAGGTATGGCGAGGCTGGGAGAGGGGGGCAAGACCCTCCAACTCACCTGCTGCTGTGGCAGTCGCCGGTGTGGGGGTCGCAGCTGCGGGCGCAGTCACAGGGGCGGCAGCCATAGGCTCCAAAGCCCCAGTAGCCGGGGAGGCAGTGGTCACAGCGGGGCCCCGCCACACCGGGCTTGCAGGGGCAGTCACCGGTGCTGGGGTCGCAGAAGGTGCGGGGGCCCAGGGGAAGCACAGCCGATCCCAGGGGGTGACAGGAACAAGCTGCAGGGGACACCGTGAGGGACAGAGCATCTGTGAGTGCACAAGCTCTGCAGGAAAAGGCACAGGAGATGCCTACCAAACCACCACTCTGCCTAAGGACACTGGTGGGGTTTCTGTGCTTATTTTCCCCCTCACCCATACAAACCTGCGCAGAGTCTCACTTTGGAATCTGTATTATTTTAACTTCTGTGAGCTATTTTAATTAATCAACCTACCCTGGTGTCATGTTATGTTTTGCCAAACAGGCCTTTATTACTTTCCTTACAGCATCTAGACTCTAGTCCAGCCAACTACCCGTGGATGTGCCTGGCTCACTGTGAAATTTAAGCAGCTGTGGGTGCTTCATTGCAAAAATGAATCAGAGCGTAATTGCTTTTTCAAGTAATAACAATTGTCTTGCATCCAGGAGGTAAAAAAAACCCCCCAGAACAGTCATTTTAATTAAAGTGGAGGCTGAGCATAAAGTACCCCTCTGTCTCTGTCTGATTTTTAAACCCATCATTTAAAAACACTGGAAAAAAAGAATGAGGACACTAAAAGTTCAGAGATATGCTTTTGCATATACTCCAGAACATGGGTTTGCAGGGTGCATGTCAGAAATGCCAGTTGCTCTCCCTCCTCCCCCACAGCCCCTTGCAGCAGAACAATACATTAGAAGTGTACTGGGACACACAGGGTTTAGGATGCCCTAAAACAAGTGGTATGAAGTTTTCCTTGCCTGCTGCTTAGGATTTTTCTTTTGCATAAATGCAATTTATGTCTTTTGCAAGACTACTTTCCCCCAAAGATATTAATATTTTCAAAGATCAGAAATACAGATATCAAAAGCATAAGCCAAACCTCTGACCATCTGGCCAGGCCAGCAGGGAATGTGGTGACTTGTGCTCTCCTTCCCTCAGGGTTTGGTTCTCTGACCAGGAGACCATAATATGATGAGTCTTATGCATTATGGCAAAAAATTCCCTGCCGAAAAACTGTTGCCCAAAACTTCATTTACATAAAAACTGTATTTCCTGAGAAAATTTCGTCTGGAGGGAAAATTTTCACTAAATCCTAATACCAATATTTTTATTTTGCAGCTGCAAAGGCAATAAAGCAGAAAAGCCACTGCAGGCAACACAGCCTTTCTTTCTCTTAAAATACTTATTGCTGCACACATATATTTAATTCTGCTCTGACAACATTTTTGTGGTTTCAGGAATCTGACATACCTGGAGTATTGTTTCAAAGTATTAAAGAATAGATTAATATTGGCAGTTAACTTAGAGGTGACTACTATTCCAACATCTTTGCCAAAGTAATCCCCAAATTTTCCCCACTCTTTCCATTCCCAAACAAATATAATTATATAAAATTAAAAGATTAGAAGGCCTCTCCGCAAACTGCATAACTAGCTGCAGGCAGTGAACTCCAGTACCTTTAATAGCATAGTTTTCAACAGCACTCACTGAGACTTGCATACCTTTCTCCTGAAGTCTGTGAAGTGTTTTACACCTGATACATATAGCCAAATGCTCTCTTGTCCTACTAGATGTGGTGGGTATTTCTGGCATTCCTCAGCCCCTTCAGGGGAAATATCAAGCACTTAAGGCTCTTCTATTCTCCTGTAGCCAGGGAGATAAACCCACTGCTCAGTGAGAGACTTGGTCCTGTTTCGTTTGGGTTTCAGCTGAGTTTTACAGACAACCCTATTGGGATTGGAGCTTTTTATGTTTTAAAAAATTCTTTCACACATTTCTTTTCCTAACAGAAAATTTAACATTGGTAGCAACACCATGGTGAAGGAAGAATATTAAATTTACAAAGGCTGCTATGAAAAATAGAGCAGTAAGCTCACAGGCAAGTAAAAAGGCAACCAAAAATGAGAATGTGTTGGCTATACTTTTAATAAAAGCCACAAAGAGATGTTTTGTAAAGGTTGGTAATTTCTAACAGGCCTGCATACCCACTCCATGGACCCCATCCTTCCTAGCTGCTCCTCTATGATCCACCAAGGTGCCAATCTGCTTTCCAATGGTGACCAGCAAATTGAAGCTTTTTCCTCTTGCGTCTTGGGTGGAGGCCCAAGATGACACTAAATGGCATTAATCTGAATGGTTGGGTGGCAAATTTTCAACATTGTAAATGTTTGTGATGGGCTGCAGTGGGAACATGCTGGGCAATGCAGATATAAAGTGAAGCCCATCACTGCACACTGAGCACAGAAATGAGACTCTAAAGCTCAAATGAGAGCACATTGTATCCCATTTGAAAGAAATGCATGAAACCAGGATGGAATGCTTCCATACTATGGCAAGAGTAGGAAGAAAAAGACTGCAGGACTGATTATATAATGTTTGGAAGCTGGAGCTACTGCTCCCTCACGGGCAGCTGTGCTGTGTTGGTTTTAGACCCCATTTTCCTCCTTCCACACAATCTGCACAGACTGTAGGAGACCCATATCCAGGAAGGTGAGAGGAGCAGCTGAGCAGCAGATAAAGCAGCTACAGACAGTGTTGAATGGCATTTCATTGTGGATACACAGGTGCAGAGTGCAAGACTCTCAGTGCAAGGCTTCTGACAGTACCTGTCTCATGAGCTGTGGCCACCTCACCAGGGAGGCTGGGGGTTTCCACAGCCAAGGGAGCTCTCGTGAGAGAAGGGCTGGCCGGGCACCAGCCTTGGACCAAAAGAAACATTCCACAAGCTTGATCTTTTACTTGCTTTTTGATTTGTAAGCAGAATTGCTAAAAATGCTGATTTACCACCCTGTATACATAGCAGTATTTTGCACGTGACTTCCATGCACATATGAATTAACAGCTGCCTGTCCTGGCATGGTATGTGCTGACTGGGATGGAAAACCAGTGAGTAAGATGCCAGCAAAGCTGGATTTCTCCACCCTGGATTGGTGATACTGTTGTGGTTTCTTCAGCTGCCAGCTAAACTTTCAAAATGACAAATATTTATCCTGAAAAATCTACATCTGAAAAGCAAAAATAAACTAGGCAATTATAAAATTCGATTTTAATGTCTGCAATTCTACTGTAGCTGAGGCTTAAAAATTCATGAGGATGTAAAAAAAAGGACTGATAGGTATGGTGGGGGGAAAGAGTCATCAGATTGGTGTTTTAAACATCAGAATGTCTCATTTTATCAGGTACACACCTTCTCCAGAGCAAATATTATACACACTCTTTGCCTACAAGAATCTTTAAAGTATCCTTAAAGATTATGGCTTAATAACTCCTTTATTTACTTTGACCTAGGTATTTTTAAATTTTCAATGGTTGAACTATAACAGTGCCTTGAGTCAAAGCAATGCCATGGCCTTCCCAGAAAGAATAATAGGGCTCCATGCACGTCTCTTGTTATTGCAAACCATGGCATGGTCCTTGGAAACATTCCAGGCATAGGCTGTAATTGATCTTATATAATTTAATTTAACAGTCAGTAGTCATTTTCTACGGCCCTGCAGCTGCCATCTCCCCCAAGATGCTGGGTCCCTGGGTGCAGGGAGAATTCCCAGCAGCAGGAGACCAGAAGTGAAGAGATGGAGGGGTCTCAGGGAGGAGCACATCTGTGAGGGTTTGAAAAGCCCAGAGAGAAATTGTGTGTGAGTTTGTAGTAACAGGCTTTCTGAAAAGAAAGAACTCAGATAATCCCTACATTTGTGGAACCCAGTTTGTGCTAGGAAAAGTTGTCTTCCTCGGATACTTTAGTACTTTATGCTCCGTAATTCATAAATACAGGAAAAAAACAGTGCAACAAAGTAGATGTACTTTATGCAGAAGGTAAATAAATGTAGACTTTTTCTTACTGTACTCAAGAGTATCTTACAGTTTTTGTCAAATGTATGTTATCTTTGGCTTTCAAATACCAGAGTTCAAGTGATACCTAGTGATCCATAAAGAGGTTGGATTGTTGCATTAAAGGGTAATGGGGGCACACGTGTTTTTTCTTTTTTTTTAAAATGTGGAAAGTGGAATGCCATGGGCCAGTGACTCAGAGATTAATGCAGAAAGCCAAGAGAACCAAGCACTGGCATATGTCAACAAGAATACTCATTAATCATCTAATCTCCATAGCTTCCTCTGGCCCAGAAAGACTGGGAGAAACTTTTTAATCAAGAACTCTGGAATTTGGCTAACATATAGCTAATGATGTGATCTAATGCCTGACTTCGTTAGCGACGGTTTAACTTGCACACAGGCACAGGCACACAGACACACACACTGTTGGCAGCCTTCCCTGTGAGCTGAGGCTGTTCTGCAGCGATATGTTTCAAGACCTCTTGTTTCCATCTGGCTTTGTAAGGAAGGAGGCTCTGTGCTGGCCAGCTCAGGAGGTGCCATTTGACTTTCTCTTGGACCCTCCAAACAGCCACAGATTTTGAACTGGGCATTTTGGCACCTGGAAAACCCTACGATGAGTCTCTCATGAAATTCCATCTCCTCAATGGACTGCATGAGATGACACAGGAGGCCACTCCTATCCCTTCCAAGGTGAAGGGTGGTGTTTTTAGGTGTCCAGAACACCACATTCAACTCAGTGCCAAAGCTTCACTTGGCCTCAATGGCCTCGGAAAACTGCGTGTTCTTCCTTCATGGGAGCTGGCACATAATTCCATTACGAATTACAACCCTAACAAAGGTACCAGAACCACAGTAAAAGCATGTTTCAGAGCTTGAGAGTCCCATATAGAATTAATTTCAGTCTTCTGTCTTGCATTATCTACCAGGTGTCAATTAATCCAATTGGTTCTTTTTTTCATCAGCAAGGATGAATCCCTGAGTTAGAAAAAACCATCAAGCCTCTGCTTATGGTCTAAATGCAAGACTTAAACCTGCTTTTCTGCTAATGAGACTCCAAAACCAAAGTTAATTGCCTAACTTCTGGAAATAATTAAGGAGGGAAAGTATCTGATGTTTCAGAGAAAGAGACTTGGAACTCTGATGTACACAAGTAGGTAAAGGAACTTTAAAAAGTCATTAAATTCACTGTTAAAAAATTGTTTACATACTACAGCAGTGAAGTAATTATTTACACAAGTAATAGAGAACTGTGGTCAATTCTGTTTTCCTAAAGAGAACTAGGGTTGTAAAACAGGTGGTTCAGCTGTTGCTGCTCCTCCTTGCAATGAGTGAAGGGTAGACAGGAGGAAGACCTCTGTGACAGACTGGTGGGCTGCTGGGAATTTCATGAAGATGATATGCAGTGAGGGAGTGGGATAAAAACAATTGTTCCCCACCCAACACTGAAGAACAAGGTGACACTGCACCCTCCCAGCCTGGGGTGCAGCTCCCCACCACAGAAGGATTTCCTCTTCATTTAAAGGCAGGTACTTCTCCTTGGGAGGAAGGAGTTGTGCTCAGTGTCTCCTCAAATAACATAGGCAGGGTGTCAGATTTTTTTCTGTCATTTACGAAGGTTCTCCTTCAGATTTGGGTCAGTGAGGTGAAATTTGGTGAAGCCAATGGGCGGCAGCAGGCTCAGAGAGCATGTCTACATTCCATATTTGGCCGACCAGTGTAATGTGATTGGCATGATTTGGGGATCCGGAGTTCCCCATGGTAAGTCACTATGCTCACAGTGGTCCCTGTGGCTTTTGGATTGCTGCTTTTGTTTGGGAAATATTTAATTTCACATGTGGCTGAGTCATTGCCTTTGGTCTGGTGGCCTTGGTGTCCCACTTTCCGAAGTATCAGTTAACTTGTTCCCGTCTGTCCCTCCATACCCACCTGCTGCTGCTGCGAACACGAACTGGTGGGCAATGCTATTTGTCAGCTGCACCCCTCTTGGCTGAGGCGCCTGATTCCGAGGTTGCAGCAATCACCAAACAAGGTGAACATGAAAACATGATGCAGCTTTTGCTCTCCAAAAATAGCAACAGGAGAAAGTAAATTAATCATCTCTCTTCCTCTGCCCTCAAGCTACAGAGATCATCAAGACAGATTTGTCAACAGCATCTGCAGACTTTCACCCTGCAAATATCACCACTGCTTTTGCAAATAGCATCACAAAGGGAATTCAAAGAGCTCTCTGTCCTTCACTGAAGCCAGAAGATTGCTCCAAGGAGGGGCAGGAAGATCTCACTTTTCATTTGACACTTTCCCACTTGAGAAGCACTTCACTAGTAAAAGGTTTCTGACTTACGTTTGCAGGCATCTGGGGCAGAGAAGGGCTTCCTGAGGTCCCGGTAGAAGCCCAACTTGCAGCGCTGGCAGTGCTGCCCTTCTGTGTTGTGCTGACAGTTGTCACAGACACCGCCGCTGCGATTGCCTGATGCCAGCCACGCATCCATGTCAAAATGACAAGTGTCGGCATGCCCATTACACTTGCACGCTGAGATGAAGCCAAAGGGAATAGAAAGACTCATTAAGGCAAGGAAAGATATTGATTTGTAGAAGAGAGACACAAAAGCCCAAGCCATGTTTTGGAATGGGGACTTGACCTATGAACCTGTTATTCACTCGTAGGCATGGAGTATCATTAAATTTTCATCCCTACTTCCCAGCCTCTAGAAGTGACATTTAAGAAGAAGTATTTTCTTTAACTCTTTTATTTCCAATACAGGTTTCCCAGTACAAGGACAGCCATAGATGGTCAGGCCAGTGCAGGGAGACAAAAACAGTGCAAAGAGAGCCATTCCTGCCACACAAACACGTGGTGGGTGCTGGGCAGAAGCATGGCATTGGCTCTTCACGCACTGAGATGCTTTGCAAGAACCTACCCACCACCCCAGTATCTGCTGCCTCTTGGAAACATGCGAGAAAGGCACACATGGAGGAAGCATTTTGCTCTGGCAGAGGCTCTGGAGACACTATTCCTGACCAGCTACTTACACTGACACTCTTTGGGGGCTCCGGTTTTGCCGTCGGCAGCCTGCCAAGGCTGGTCGTTGTAGAGCGGGGCACAGTGCTGGCAGTGGGACCCTGCTGTGTTGTGCTTGCACATGCATTTCCCATGGACCTAGCACAGAAAAGAGAGCAAGGATCACCCACAGAAAAGCCCAAAGAGTTTACAGGGCACAAGCAATGCCTGCATACAGGCCAGCTAGATGCTATCACATACACGAGAAAGAGGGACAGCATAATGTCTGCCTCGATGTCCAGTGCAGCCAAGGACAAATATTCTGCAGTTACACTTTCAATTAGATTAGTATTTGTGGATCTGCATGTCATGGTATTGTATAATCATACTTTTTTTTTCTTTTTGGGATCTAAAAGGATCTTTAGAAGTTTCCAGGTGCAGCATGAATTTCCAGAAGAGATTAAAAAAAGCCAAGATTCAAAACATCCTTGGAAACACTGTAAAACCCTTCTCTTTTTCTCCCTCCCAAACATGAATACACCTTTGCAGTACTGCAGGAATAGCACCCACAACCTCAGCACCTAGCCCTGTGTGCCCAGCCATCACCAACACAAATAAGTACAAGAAAAAAGAAATTCAACCTCCTGAAACATAAATATCTACTCATCCTAGGCAGAATTTTTGCCCCACAAAGGAAGAACCAAGTATAACACAAGGACCATGACTGACTATTCTCGGACATGTTCATGACAGATAATTTAACAGCTAGACAGCCCAGTGTAAGGAGGTAATTAGAGATGAAAGGCCAGCGTAGCACGCTTGGTGCCAGCTGCCTTGTCAGTCGCTGGCATTACTCACCCTGTTGGCAAATGCAAAGAAAACAGGATGTAGCCAGAGGGCACAAGCAGCTCAGCAGTGCCTGGATGCAGTGAAATGGAGCTCTGCAGCAGCATGGCTTTGCTGGCAAGGCTGACGGCCCTGCCTTTTCCCATGGAGCAGGACAGGTAACTAGCTACTGTAGCTATTTTGGTGTGTGCCTGTGCTTGCAGCTTTACTCTGCTGGACATTTTGCTTTTAAATACACAATTCAGCTTCTCCTGCTGCTCAGCAATGAGCCAGAGGCCTCAGTCTGCCCTGCTAGCATGGCCCTGTGCTCATGCCACAAGTTGGCCATAAAACCAGTGGAGCTACACCAGCTGCCATCTGCTTTTGGCATTGAGAGGAACAGAGGGCAGTTGAGGTGCCTGGTGATCCGGCCTGGAGCTGGGCAAGGTTTTAACTACTACTGGAAAACTCTGCCTTCCACAGTATTTAACTTGCAGTTTTACAAGTGTGCTGTTCTTAACTGCATGACTTGCTGCTGGGATCGCCACAAAAAAGGTTCCTGTGAAAAACCTGAACAGTAAACAAAACAGAAGAGGACCTTGAACATGTTGTAAACGGCTCCTGCTTGTTACGTTGGTACACAGACACACGGACACACACCACACACACACCTGGCTGATGATAACTCTCTGATTTATTCACTTTTAATGAATAGATTTCGGCTGGTATCTCATAGCGGTCAGATGTAACCCCTCCGTACAGACAAAATTTCAAAACGTACCTTGAAAGTCCTTCAAAGACTCTTCAGCAGCAATGAAAATAGCAAAACCTTTCATTCCTGCCTTATTAAAATGTCTAGATCATCAAAGGAAAATACAGAACAACAACTGGGCTGTGTAAGCAACGGATAGATACAGATGGAATCAGAATGCACAAGCATCTAAGCTAAAGTGAAAATACATTGTTTTCTGTGCTTTTTGGCCTCATTGCAGGTATCCGTTGGTCTCACTGCAGATACTAGATGGTCTGTCTGGCTTATTGTATTTATATATGCTTAAATCTGTGCTAATGTTTGAAAAGAATGAGAAGAAAAAAAAGAAAAGAAACAACAAATTTGTGGGGGGAATATTTAGTTCTCAAAGTGTGTCTTGTGTTTTCATATTTTCATTTTTGCTACTACCTTCAAAATGTTCTTCAAACTCTAAGATGCCTCACTTTCTTAAATTACAGCTCTTCAATAAATTTTTCTCTCTCATATTTTTTAGGCAAGGTCTACACACAGATCGATGTTACAGGGTCACTTCACACATATTTCCTGCATGGAAACAGAAAATGGCTAAACCTGTATTGGTCATAAGGTCATCATCTGGTGGTTTTGATGGAGTTCTAACTCTTTGATGCCACTTCTGGTAGGAGTTTCTTGCAAGCCCTTTGGCCATTGAGTAGTTAGGGCTAAACAGGTTGTACTACCCTGAACCACATCTGTGGCAGAGAAACCCTTCAGAAATCCTTCCTCACAGGAGTGTCCCAGCCGTTAGGATAGAGGGACCCATCAGACCCAGGACATATGTGATCAGGAAGGAAAGCTGACCTGAGTGAGTCGGAGGGTGCCATGGTCAGAACCAGATGGTCCCCCTTGGTGCTTTGAAAATCATGATGACAAAGTGAGAAGGACATGGGAGAAGAATTGCAAACAGGGGTATTTCTCAGACACCAGGACACTTGGGATTACTGTCTCCCCCTGCCAAAGCCCACAGCCTGTAGCCTCACCCCCCAAATGCAGCTTCCTCCTTGCCAAAGCCATACAAAGAATCAGTGGGACCCAATCAATCAGCCAGAGGCTGCTCAGCATTAATAATCCAAAAACTCATCTGAAACTCAGCAGCACCCAAGAAACTCTCAAAAGGTTAAGCATCCTAAGACACCAGCACAGAGAGATGCAAAATTCCCTGCTGAGGAACATTCACAGTTCCAAAGAGTAAGAGCTCACATTTTCTGAAAGCCCAAGTACTGTATAATAGAGCATGCCACATTGCTGGAATAAAGGGAGGTGGGTGAAAATAAAACAGAAGAGGATGGGTATCCCAAGAACCTGCTGTGCCACCATCAATTTGGCATGCAGAGCTAATATGTAAGCCACTGAATAGCTGTGCACCAACATATTAATATTAATCTGTATGTGAACTCTAAAGAAAAAGGTTTTATAAAATTTAAAAACTGTTGCAGCAATGGAAGGGTTGTGGGCTCTCAGATGCTGTGGCAAGGAGAGCTGCAAAAGAGCCAATTTGGAGATGATGCAAATCAAACCAGCTGGTGTTTAGATAGCAGCAGAGCACGGCATGATGCTCCTGGTATTGATTGCTTGTAAAGCTCTGATGCACCTCGGCTCAAGGAAACAAATGATCTCCTGAAAAGCTTAAAAAAATACCCTAATAGCATGATTCTCATGTCCGTGTAAAGGCAACTGTAGGACCAGCACAGAGGCCTGAAGGCTTGGGCTCCCCAGCTGACTCGGTGGATGCTGTCGCAGCTGGGTCAGGAGGAAACACATGTTACCAGTCCTTATCAAAAGGGTGCTCCTTTGCAGTTTTTTTTCCTCAGGGTTTATCACAACCAGATGTGTCAGTGCCTTCCTCGGCTGCTCCCTCCCAAACACAGATCCCACTGTGGATCCTGCACCCCCTTTGCTCGCCTGGGCATGGCCCATCATGACTGTTCAGTAGCCCAGCCTGCCATGCATGCTTTGCAAACCTGCGCAACCCTGCTCACTGCTCCCATCTCTGGGATTCATGTTTGGGTGAACACACACAGAGGCACTGGATGCAATGGCCCAGCTGATCCTGCTTCTGTACCACATGCAGCTACCCAGACTCCAATCTTTGGGAGTAAGCTTTGGAAAAGGCAGTAGGGTTTCCAATTCCAATGGTGCTGTGCCTTTATAGTGGTGCTACTTAAATGGGCTTGACACTGAGAAAACTTTGCCTCTCCAGGGTCCCCCCAAGTCTCACAGTGGCCCCAACCCCTCTCAGCCAGGCAGAGCATGGAATGCAGACCCACTAACGAACAAGCTGAACAGCTAAATGGGCAGTCAAACCAGCGAGGGGAGGGAAACAGGGTCTTTAACTGCTTGTTTTTCAGCGCAACCATTTAGTTAGTGCCTTCTTTTCCCTATTCCTTTTTTGTAGATGTTTAATGAAAGTTGGACCCAGGTGCTTCAAAAACCTTGCCTCAGGCTGATGTATTTATTCTCTTACATTATAGCATTATAATGACTATCCCCCAAAAGAGCTCTGCTTTAAAAAAAAAAAAATCTCCATCCTAGTTTTATCCCATTGAAGAAAATATATTTTTTCTTTTACATAATTCCAGCATGACAGAAACATTTTTACATGTTGGAAGCAACAAAAGAAGGTGAAAATTAGCAAACCCTTTGTTGCTGCCCATAGGCAGACATTATTTCTTTTAGTTATAAAGAAATACTCTGATAGCTGGAAATAGGAGAAAGACAGGACAAGAAGGGGTAATACAAGGAAATGAGAAGTGGTGGCAGATGAAAAACAGCCAACAGGCTGTCTACTGTGAGTAAAATTAATGCCTGTAAGAACTGTAGGAGGGCCAGTTGCAAGACTGCTCTGCCATGTAAACACCCTGTCATGCCACAGAGCAGCTGGGAGACGGAGCTAAGAAGCCAGCCCAGCAGCTCTTCTGGGACTCAAGGTAGAGTGGGAAAATGATGTACCTGGCCTCCAGGATTTCTCCAGCATCTCAGCACATTCCTGAAAGCAGAATGTGATCCCTATGCACTGACAGGGAAAAGAGGACATTTTTTTCCTCCCTTTTCATTCACCTCGACTTACAGTTAACTGTAAGGCGTACCCACCAGGGTCATTATGGAGCATTGCTAAGTACACAAACACAATTCCCAGTATGTCTCATCCCTTCAAGCATTCACACGGCTCTTGACTCATTTAAGCAGCAAAGCCTTCTTATACCATTTTTCATTTTGTCATGGGGTCTTTATATCCCAGTTCACTTTCACACTGTTTCCCTTCTTAGCTTGACAGCCCTGTCGCAATGTCAGTCATTAGAGGGCACAATGCAAACAGTGTTACAAAAGTTGCCTTCTGTAAGATAAACGAGTGTCTGATTTCTCTATACAAAGACAGTTGCTAGGGCATGCTTCCTTCCAGAGCCTTTTGTTGCAGAATTATAACCTTCTAGTGCTTCCTTTCAGATTGCAAATACATAGGTTTTTTCTTTAGTCAAATCCTATAGATTACTTTTCTGTGCATTTATCATGTTCCAAAATGTTGAGCAGTGACAAAGAAATGCTGCATTGAGGGGAAAATGTTTTCAATATTCTGTTATGAACTGATTTATATTGCAAGAACTCACTCACTATATAGAGTCCAACACAAATGCACACTAAAAGAAAATCAACCAAAGACCTGATAGCGTAAATAGCCTAAATGGCTGGGAGGGGCAACTGCTTTGAAGAGCATTTCTTTGTTGGAACTGCTAAAACTGTTTTTTTTTTTTTTTCACTTTCTTGGAAAATGGGCATGATATCAGCCTAAGGGAAAATCACAGCATTCACACTGAGTTTCTAACCACATCTTTTAAACTGTGTTGCGCTCCAACCACTGTGCCAGTTTTAGAACCAATGCCTACTGGCTGCTGTCAGCACATGGGGAGGTATTCTTTTCCCAAAGCACCAGACAACCAAATTTATGCATGAGAAAATTCTCATATCCTACCTCGTTCTTGTGAAAGAATACAAAGCCTGTTGTCCAGGGTGTGGGGGCTGTCTGGTGGGGTTTTTTTAATTCCTTGTACAATAGGCTTCTGTCAGTGTTGCTGTAGAAGACCTTGAGCATCTTTTGATGTCAGTAGCATGATAACAATTTATAACAGCCACTGGGCTACCACACAGGAAGGGGGAGGAATATTCACCCTGCCTGACTACACAGAAGTGCTTTAGCACAGTACCTCAGTCCACCCAGGATCCCAACCCTACCTTATCATCCCACCCCTTCAAAACTATAGAAGGAGCCTGGGGAGATCAGCTGGCTAACTTGGGTACATCAAATGCATACCTAAAACTAGGTGAAGCATATCTGGGATTTGGGCCTAACTGTAGGGCAGCTGCCAGAAATCAAATTCAGACATATTTACGGATCAGGTTCCCAAATGGGTCTCTTTGTTCAGCCTAGAAAATAAAGCACAGTTCCTGGAAAAGTCCTTGATTTACACTGACACAGCACCTTGGACTACTAAAGAAGCATATAAGCATAATTTCAGCAGTGCTGTTTCGGCATGGCAGCAGCACCACACCAAACCATGCTTTGGGTACATGTTTTAAGTCCACTGAAGCTTCTTCATCGCTAAGTTCTAGTTCCCCATTTCCTTTCTTCCAAGCAAAGATGGCTGCTGTATCATGTTATTAAAACTGTCACAGAGGAAACAAGAGAACAAGAGGATGAAGAAAACTGGACAGCTTCATTTGTTCCCATTGAGTTCAACGCAGGTGAAAGATGCGCAGACAGCATTCCACTAGAGGTAATGGATGAGGGGAAAGGAAGGACAGAGTGGGAAACATTGTATAGTTAATAATAGTGGATTATCAATGATATAATGAAGTCACTAATTGATAGTGGATCTCACCTCATGGAGATAAAAGCAGGAAGCACTAGCAATGACACAGCCCTTTAAGACTGATAATTCATGCCACCCGTGAAAACCACTAAGCTGTTGGCAGGACTCTGCAATCAGGGAGGGCCACGGAGTCTCTGAGATGGATGAACTCCAGCTCTCACTCTGAGACAGAACTGCACGGCTGAGGTGAGGTATCTCTTGGTTTGCTTTCCCCATTTTGGAGTCCTAAATTGCAAGATCCTACTTATCTCCAGGCTTGCACGACACTCGCATCTCCTCTTGTATGACACTTGCTACACCTGCGAGCAGGCCATGGGGATGCTTTAGCAGGTAAGGGGCCAAGCAGGCACTGCAATGGCTCCACGAGCACAAGCAAAGGGTGAGAAGATCCTGCACCACAGATCAGAGGCAAAAACAGACTTCTCATGGCCACTGAAGATCAGGAGGGATCTCCTATGTGCGTGAATTCATTTCTCTACTCATGTTTGTGGTTTGCCATGTAATGTAGCTCACAAACTGATCAACTGTTTTGCAAAGTATGGTATGAGGTCTGTTTGTCCCTGCACAGTTTTTTCTGGGTATGCATTGGGCTGTTGCTGATGAGTTTTGGGTAGTGACCCTTAGAATAAATTGGGAGACGTAGGAAAGAGAGAAAGTGTATCTGTATCAACCCGACAGCTGTCTGTGGCACACAAGTGTACAACAAGGGACAGTCAGGATCATACTACTCATGAGGAGCAGCCCTTGCCATCCTTGGAAGGCAGCCAGGGCTTCTCTGTAGTCTTCCTGGGGAGCTCATGGAGATATACCCTCCCACAGAGCAGAAGTCTCACCTGTATTTTGAGCAGAATTCACCTAAAGGCTGACATGGCATTCCTGATACTCAAACAAAACCAGAGCTTTCCCACATAAATTCCATTCTCTTTTAGGAGAAAGAGTGATTAGGGGAATTGCCAGCAGGAGAGGAGCACCACAGAGAGTTTTGCAGCTGGATGGTGGTGAGGGCAGAGAAACAAATCTCTTTTCTTATTAGTTCTTGGCTACTGTTTTTTGCTGTTGGGGTTAATGTGAGATATTCTCACAGTGAATGTTTGGACTCTGTAAAGTCCAACTTTGCTTTGACTTGACTCGGATTGCAAAGGAAGTTATCCCATCCCAGTGAATGGAGCTAGAGCTGCTTCTGCTGGAGTGGAAGGAGACCCTCTTTGTCCATAAAGCCACTGTCTGCATCCCAACTCCTTACCCTAACAATGTCCCGGGTCAGTATTATCTCATGGGCAAGTGGACTTCTAGCCTTGCTTCAGCCATGCACAATATTTACCTTCAAAACTGTCAGTTTCTCAACTCATGGATGCCCAGACCTCAAGAAAAAAATGCATCCAATGGGAGAAATCCTGCAGCAGTAAGCTGGGCCAATGTCCCAAGCTGAGTGGAGCATCCTAGCCTCTTGGGCCAGGACCCTGCACCAAACTTGACTGAACAGCAGCCCACAGCATCCCCACATCCCCACACTGTTTTGCCAGATTCTCTCTGGGTGAGATTGCTGAAATGCTCCTGGTTACTTCACAAGATCTGGCACCTGGCAGTTATGCTCAGTGCTGCCATGACACCCTGACTTACTGCCCAGAGCAGCCCAAAAGAAAAACAAATATATCATGTCTGGGTCTTCCACTAGGCAAGCAGGGGCTGAAACTAAGCCTGCAGTTAGGATTTTGCCTGTACACTGAGACCAAGTAGAGGGTTAAGAAAACTTACACGTATATTTTTTTGAAAACTTGGGGGCTTTTTAAAAGGATTTTAAACTTGCTTAAATTTTGATGTTAACTCTTTGTCTTAGGGGATATTCTTCATGAGTGCTCCGGTCTAAACAAGCATAAAAACAGAACCAGATTTTATAATCATACTGTGAAATAATAATGGGCTTCACAGATTTTGTTTGGTTTGGTTTTTTTTTTGTTTGTCCTTGGTTTTATAGTGAAGGTTCTGCTAAAGCCCAGATAGAAACAGTTACATAAAGACTAGATTGAAGTTCCCATCTCTCTCTTGAATGACTGACCACAACGCTTCAGAATTATATTTTCCCTGAGTTTTTCAGGTGAAATGTACAAATATGCTCCCTCTCTGAAATCCTAACCTTTTTTCAGTAGTTTTCTGACTTCTCCCAGCTAAATAGCCACGAACACCACAATCTTTCATCCCTTTTCTGTTCATTCACACACATGTCTTCCTATCATCTTGCAAATAATCTTCTCTTCCAGTCCTGAAGCAATGCACTGGCAAACTGCAGCCTGGTATGCATGAGTGGGTTGCCACTGCAGTTCCTGAATAGCAGTAACCTCATGTCAAGCAGGAGCCTGGCATGGGCAAGGCTCAGTCAAAACTACCTCAGTCCTATGATGGAAACAGTGGAATTGGGAGAGGAAACCTCTTACCAGTCCTTCACCCTCCCTGCAAACCATGGGGCTATGCCACCCCTACACTAACACATATCTCATGGGACATGCAGAATAAGCTGTATGACACAGTAAATGAGTCAGCCTTACTGTAGAAACATCATCTTTGGGACTCCTGCCACATAAACATTTATAATCAGAGTTGAATTTCCCCCTTGGGGCCAGCGCAGGGGCTTGTTGCTATTTCTTGCTTTGGTTTTCAGTATGATTTTGGCACTTACTTCCTTCCCACAGCACTGCCTGTTACCTGCTCACTATCCTTTCCATGCACTATAGCCATACCGGAAGCCTATTTGGCTGCAGGCTCTGTTACAACTCTCACTGGTGCTCCAGGGCACGCTCCCATGTAATTGTATCCCACCGAAATAATCCTGAGCACAGCGCTGTATGCTTTCAAATTGGTGTATTCTCAAGATGTTGCAAGACTAGCACTATTAGAAGGGAAACATGCTGTTGGCTTCATGTCTGAGATAGTAATTTAAGTGAAATGAGAGTTCCCCGAAGACCTGGACTCCTTAGCTTGAGTAACTGCCTTTTTTTTTTTTTTATGATCTGTTCCCTTTCTAACATTATTCAGCACAATATGTTTGGCTGCCCCAGCTTTCCTTACTGCTCCTCTGCCAGCAAATCCAGGGTTTTCTGAGCCAATGTAGATGGGCAAAAAGGACAAGATGTGCTGGGGGCAGCAAGTGTCCCTGAACTGGTTGGGTGCAGGCATGCCATGCCACAGGCATATGTCAGCTGCTGCTGTGCCCATCGCCTCCCCAACGGGTTAGTGGCTCTTGCTTCCTTGGGACATGGGCAGACTGGGGTTTAGGTCTTGGTGAGTCCCAAGGCATTTGAGCTCAGAGCTCTTGCGATGAAGTCTCCTTGAAACCAGAGCACAGGGTGTTCATCCAGAGAAAGGTATTGCAAAGTGCAATAGAAAGCCTGGGAGTGAGAGTCAAAACCAAGCTCTCTGTCCCCTTGGTTCAGGACCCAATCTAATATCTGAGGATCCTCCAAAAGCAATGGCAGTCACATGATGCCTAGTACCTTCAGAGAAGCTCTCCTCCTACTTTGTCAGCAAAATGCCTTGCATTTATTATCTTTTAGATATTGTGTTATTGCAAGTTAGCATTTGGGGGAAGATGGGAGTCAGCAATTTAATTTTTTTAAGGATCTACCTAAAATAAACAAATTATAGCGGAGCACCTTTGAAGGATGAGAGTCCCACACCAAGGCACAAAGGAAGTTCAGTGCTTCAGCCCCGTATGGAGACCGCCTCCTTTGTAAAGACCACTGTGCTTGGAATTCAGGGCATCTCTTGTCAAATATCGCATACTTGGACCTATACCATCCCTTACTATTTTTAAAACTCTCCTTTCCTGCAGTTCAGACATTGTTGGGTGCATGTACATACCACATGGAAAACACCAGCTGCCTTGATGGGCTTGAATCCAGCAACAGGGATGCAGTGGTCAGCATGGCCATTGCAGAAGCAGCTGCCCTTGACGATGAAGTCATAGATGGCAAAGTGCAGGGATGGTGTGGGCTGGGGGGTCTGGGGGGCCGGGAGGCAGGGGCAGCCCTGCCGCTCCAGCAGCCGCACTCGCAGGTTGGTGATCTTCAGCTGTGCCTGGGCTTCCGCACTGTAAGGGTCCTCCGCGGCGTAAGGCGGTGACAGGGCTCGGAATATCACCTGGGCAGAGAAACAGAGCAGGTGAAGCAGAAAGGAGAATGTCAGCCCCCCTCACAGTGGGCCATGGAGTGTAATGGTAATGAGAGCATCCTCTGGGAGCATACACCAGGTTCTCATGATGCTCTTCCCCCTCCACAAGCAGTGGGAGTAGCAAATCCACCCCCAACCCAGTGTGCACCAGATGATCCCCTGTGATCCCATATGTCCCTCTCCACAAGAAGTACGGACCCTATGGGTGTGCAGTTACATTTCACCATTAACTTTAATCAGAAGTGGGTGCCAATGCTATGTGGTATGGCCCAGCACAGGGACCAGCTCTCCTGCAGGTGATGCTCAGATGGGGTACTCTACATTAACACTCCCTTCCCCAGAATGGGTGTATTTTTTAACAAATACAGCTCAGATTTCCAAATATTTGGTTCCTATCAGTCCCAGGCTATTTCCTAGTGGAAAAGTGATTAGGTATGGCAATTAGTACAGCAAGCTGATAGTCAAGAAAACTGAGATAAGAAAGAAAGAAAAGTGGGGGGCTTCCAAAGTTTAAACAAATACTTATCAGTCATTCTTTAACTTCAGTCTGATTGAATAGGTAAATATTGGCTCAAGGTGAAAATTGAGAGCACTAGATAAAAATAACCAATTTTCTTGAAAAGGTTTATTTTAAAGTTGTTGGTCTAGCTGCCTACAGTGAGAAATCAGAAACAGTATATACTTCATATGACTACGATTGACATAAAACAACACATTTATAACACATGTAATTAGTTACCGGTACATTGAACTTACAGAGACACTTTCAGATTAGTTAAATTGCTCTTCACTGAACAGCCACTGAAGGCTTGATGAACTACAGTGTTGATAAACAACATTCAATCAAGTCATTTGAGGGTTTGAGGGTGTGATGCAGCCTAATGACTCGATGCACCACTCCCAGCAGTGACTTCAAACCGCCTCAAACTACCCCACTGCCCTGCTGATAGCCACCCATGCCATCCAAAATGTCAGCCAGCCTCTTACAGACAGCAAGGAGGTGTGTGGCATCGAAGGGTGACCACTGTTTCTTGCCTGGTGAGAGGCAGGGCACAAACCTGCTGCTATTGCTGTCAGAGATCACAACTCCTAAATCCACTCCTCCCAAAAGAAGTGGCTGATATGCTTCAGCTGATAAAGGCTTCTATTTTATTTGACCAGGATTCACAGATCCTGGAAATAATGACCACAGTGCTGCCAGCTGGCCTGCCCGCGTGCTTTGCCTACCGGCTGCTGCCTCCATCAGCGCCACCACTGCTGGCACCGCTCCTGGCCAGGACCTGGCTTTTCTCCAGAGCTGCCAGAATCCAACTGGAGGAAGCTTTGTCTCAGCCTGGAAGGAGATTTAGCCCTTGTTTTGGAGCTAAATGGTGGCAGCATGCTTTTGCGTGCCCCGTCAGCCTGTCAAGTACAGTTGCGACCAGCATGGTGGTGACAGCAGGGCTCAGGCGTGCTGGAGCTGGGTGTCACATGCTGGCAAAGACATCACAGCCGCAGTTCTGCACTGACATCCTTCAAACCCTCCCTCCAAAAGGCATTTGAGCATCTTCTGCCAGAAAGACTCAGATATGGGAGAAGGTTAACCAGGAGAGGTGGTCAGAGGACAAGGCTGGCGAGCAGCACATCCCTTGTGCAGAAGTGTTGAGTCTGATGAGGGGTATTAATAAACAGTAACACACTTCAAAAGATTTTTTTGTTTCTCCTTTCTTCCAGGAACATACAGAGTTTTTTCTGCTTTCCTAAAATAAAAATATAGAGCAGGTATGAATAGAAATGCAAGCAAACCCAACTGTCAAGTCTTGCACCTCTTCCCAAGGCTTCTTATTCACCCAAATTTAAATCAACATCATTCTGATCACATTTACTTGCTACTGGCTTTGTGAATACACAATGCTTTCAGATATGGAAAGAAAATTCCTTGGGATACATCCAAACTGGTGACATTGATTTCCTTTTAGTGAAGATGATAGAAAATGATAGGTCAAGGATTTTCAGTAAAAACTAGCATTTTGGGTTTCTTGCTATTACATAAATTGCATCTCAGAGAGTTCTTTGTTTGTCCTTGTTCAGATGAAAGCAGGGAAGGAAATACGCAAATAAGAACAATTTATGCTAGATGGAGCTGCAGACTTTCCTCTCATGTTTTTGGTTTTCCTTGTTTATCTATCCCTATTTGAAGTGACTGATGCTTGTGGTTCTAGCAAAGACAATCACAGCACAGAAATCAATAACCCCAAGTGCCTCTGCACTGAGAGAGTTAAATCTTGTCTGTGTGGAATTCAGGGGGAGTTATGCTGCTGATTTCAATGGAGCCAGTATTCCAGCTCAGATCCCTAAATGCTACAAACATTTCTTTTTATGGCTACGTGAAAACAGTGATGCTAAACATGAGCCCTATCTGTAATTCCCAAGGGCTGCGGGCTCTCAGCCACTTCCCTGTGGCTGTCCTGTATTGCTCCAGCTGAGCCACACTGCACCCTGCAACAGTGTAACCTAATGGGGTAAGTCTAGTGTCACTGCTGCCAAGACAGTAAAACATCCTCATCCCTCCATCCCAGACACTAGAAGCTCTGCTTTAATAAAATACAAACTGGTCATTATAACATGTAGGACACCATACAAATAGCAATGCTCTGCTCTGACCCAGCAGATTAAGCTGGAATTCTACAAGCCCCCAGACACTGCATAATAAGGTCAAGGACATGTTTCCCAGCAGGATTTCCCTATTCAGTCATTAACATCACTAATTTTTCCTAGCCCATCTCAGGAGTCAGCACACTGCTGGGGCTACACTGCCCTCATATAGCTGTTATGGGTTTGCACCCCTATGCTGCCCAGCACCCCAGCCCCAGGTACACACATGGGCAGTGCCAAATTTCCTGCTTTTACCTCTCCTTGGGCTTTTCTGTGCAATTGTCCCAAGAACAGGATAGGCACAGGGCTGTAGTATCCTCTCTGTGAATGAATCATGGTTTGCACAGCAGACCTGACTGGGTTTTCACACCTCTGGTTCTTCTAGCTACCACAGTCAGAGGTCTCCTCAACCAAAATACTGTTTAGTTTTAAGAGTGCAGGGGAAGTGTGTAGGAACGATTTGAAAAGAACACTGTGTCAACATGTACGTGCATCTGATGATGCATCTTTGTGGTGCTACTGGGTAGGACTTTGGTCCCACTGCCCATCTATGATTCTGTTGGGCCAGTGCTCACCAGCTGCTCTGGGACACTCATGATGAGGTGTCTAAGACACAGCCATAATTTCCTCTTTTCAACAGCTTTCCAAAGCCCTGCTGGTTTATCCTGCTAACACCACATAGGTGTGCCAGGCTCAACTCCTCAGTGGCTCTGTCACCACAGTTGTGGTCTTGGCTGGTGTGCAGACATGTCATGTCTACTTTTTAGTTCCCTCTTGCCCCCTGGAGAAGTTATTGCTTGTTTTCACAGAGCAAGGCCTTTGCCTGGACATAGCTCTGCCACGCACAGGGGAACACAACCCTTTGGTGGTGGCGCAATGGCATCAGAATCCAGCCATCTGCATGAAGCAAGCCTCAACAGGAAGCACCCCATGGTGACCAGACCTTTCCACTCAAATCTGTCTCTGTCTATGAGGCTTACCAACAAAATGTCAAAACCCATCACTGCAACATTAGGTAGGCAATGTGACTTACATGGTAGTCAGCACCACATATGATAGCAAGGGCTGGGAAGCCTGGATCTTTATATCAGCAGCTCTGAAATGTACGTACTAATTGAAAAAAAAATTATATTTTTTAAAACAAGTCAGAAGTAATACATTGAAACCCCACAGCAATTCTATACTTTACATGCCATATTATATCCTATCAGAAAGTTATTTTCATTTCCAGTGTTGCTAGCTCACCATAAATCTTACAATATTTGGGATTCTTCTTAAATGCAGTACCAGGAATTGAATCTTTATCTCAGCTTCCATTTAAAACAAAGTATCTGGCAATATCTCACATCTGAGCACAAATGTCATAAACCAGGAGGCAAATAAAAAGAACCACTGTCTTTATAAAAGAAATTTTCTAGTATTTGGGGTAATATTCGTCCAACATCACACAGAATTATGCTGTTGGATCCCATGTCCTATAAATGCAATGTCTGCATGAAGCAACAGCAATAGAGGAGTGATTTACAAGTTGCACAGGGATTTTTTTGGTGTGGTGGTGGTCTTTCTACACAGCCAAACAGGAACTGTAGTCTGCAATCCCTGAGTGAGGAATGCCACTGCTATACCTCAAGAGGGTTGGGTTCACCTGACCCTCTTGGTGTAATGCCTGGTGGCAGCAGGTGGGGGCCATTCCACTCCCAGGGGAAGCCCACTTCACTGGCAGGGGAGCAGGAGTGGATACGCTGTCCTACAGCGCCTTGCAAACGCCATGGAGTAAAAATATTCTGCTCTTCAGCCAGGTGTCTGGAGTTTGGGCACATCATTACAGAGACACCCTCTATTAGTTTCCACAGAGTTTCAATTTCCTTATGGGCTGTCATGAGCAACTCTTGCTCTGTTGATTACTTCACAAGTTTGAGTGGCAGAAGAAGCCTGAGCTCCTTACCATTCTGCAGATGCAACAATGTAGCCCTGTATATAAATAAAGCATCAGCCATGAACATGGTGCACTCAAGTAACTGCATGCACCACAATGACCCTGACATATAAATACATAAAGTCCCTTTGCAAAAAGTACCCTACTATGTTTACGCGCAAGAGGCAATGAAAGAACATCTTTATTTATATCTCCACAGTGGGAAGGAAAATGCTAATGAATGATTCTGACAGCAAAATAGGAGCAAAATAGGCTCTGAAGCCAAAGCTGCCTGAAGAAGTCAACAAAACCAATGACAGATTTGCCAGGAGCAAAGGTTTTTCGATGAGTCATGGGCCCATCTCAGACTGCTGCAGCCTCCACCGGATGCAGCTGCAAGGGCCCAGACCTTTGTCAAGACTCAAGTGCCCACAGTGATAAAATGGGGCTCTTTGGGACACAAATGCCCACGACATCGAAGAGACATGCACGATCCACGAAAAGCTTCTTCCTTGCAGACCTTCAGAACTAGGCACAGTCACAGAGGCTGTGGACAGGGACTGGCAGCTGCCATGCATGTGCCTGTTTCCTGGGTCCCTGCACCTGGCCAGAGGTGCCACATCCAACCTCCAACTGGGAGCCTAGCCTCAGCCAGGAAGGCATCAGGAAATAACAATGTCAATAATTTACATTAATAAATTAATAAATATGAATAAATAATATTAATAAATTACACATAATGAGTGGATGGGAGACTCAAGAAGCATATACATATGGGAAAAAGCCAATAAACACAAATATGGTAGAAATAAAAGCAATAAACAAATATTAAAAACATGACCACATTTTTATTTTGTTGTAAATGAAAACCAAGGTGGTAACATCACATGAAGTGATCTGTGATTTCTTTCCAAAAGAAACTGATGAACTCCATCCTGTATTGTCTGACCTGGATGCGAGAAAATGTATCTTTAAGTACCCTACAATAATGCCCTATCCATATTAGTGATTCATCTAATTGGCTCATGGCATTTGATAAATTCAGTACTGCTTTATTTGTTTTTTTCTGGTACTTTTATTCCTTTCAATGCATTTGACAGGAACACAAGAAAAGATAATGTGAAAACAATCTCATTCCTTCAAAAAATCAAGCCTGGTGGGCTACTGCTCCCTGTGATGAAGGCTGCATAGCTACAATAATGGTACCTTCTACTAACAAAACAGACTTATTTCATGTATTACCACTCCAAGCAACAAGTCTGTAGGAGAGAAGCCCACGTACATGTATGTGCTATGTTCACTGCAATGACCGTAGGCTAAAAAAAGAATTTTTTGCAGATGCTGTAAATTATTCACATGGTGTGGGAATTTTATCAACATAAGCTGGGCAGGTATTATCCACCAGTTCCTCTAATACATTTCTTTGTTTTTCTGCCTGTCAGACCAAGTGGACTTCAGGGAAGAAGAGCCTGTCTTTTTTTTGTGGAGCGGTCTGACCACTCCCATGGTGCACATTTCAGCATCACCTGAGTGAGAGGAAACAGCAACAGAAATTGGAAAATCTGCCTTGCTGCTGCAGAGAGGAGACCATCAGAGACAAGATCGCAGTGAGCAGCAGAGCCTGTCTTCTAGGCCACAGTGTTAAGCACTCAACCAACATCCCCAAGAAATGATGACAGAAACTCACTGCAGCCCCTGAGCTCCTTGAGATGCTGGAGAAATGGCACTCCTGCAGCAACCTTAACAGAGCTGTTTCATGTAGTTTGATAAAAGACAGCATTTGGCCCATGTCTATGGTCCTTCTGCAGTCTCTTACAGCATGTAAACCAAGGCAAATAATCTCTTGTCTCACCATCCAAAAGTTATGCAATCTTACAAAGACTTCAGGAGGAAAATCCAGCTATTTCAAATAATTGGCCCTTGCAAATTAATTTATACCAAGGCAGCTTTTATCTTTTGGGAAACTGAAGGCATTCTTCTGCCATTCTTAAAAGCGAAAAGCAGTACGGGAAGAGCTCCTACTCCCATGCAGCAGCTGGCCAGTGAGGGGCTGGAAAAAGCACAAGGGAAACTAGGAAAGAGCCTTGGGATTTTGCTAGGATCCTTGAAATCTCTGGTAATAATCAATCAGATGAGAGCCATCTTCTCAGCTTCTCTTCAGCATCCCACTACACAATTCCAACACATGAAAATGAAACACTCCTAGGTCATTCCTGTCTTCACGCACATGATGACCACAAAAGTAATGTTCATATCAGAAAAAATCTCTTTGGTTAACAGTGCTTCTCTAATAATTGACAATTTATTCCACCATGGCTTTATTTCGCCTAATCACTACTTTCATTCAAACAGATAGGAACACTCAGTTTCTTGGCTCACAAAACCCTCCAGATGCATATCATTGGCTATACACTATCAAGGAAAACAATTACTGCTTTTTTCTCATCTTCAGAATCACTGTTTCCAAGGCTGCACTATCCTGCATAGGAAAATGAACCAGCACACTTCAGTGGATAATATGAAGAAGTCCTTTGACCCATCAGCAAGAAAGATGGTATTTAGATACTCTTCCCTCCAGCAATTCCCCTCCTTTCCCTATCCCCACAAAGATTTATGTTCTGAGCCTTGGCCTGCCGGTAGTACCTGTTGTGCATATGGAAGACCAAGAAAACCTGGAGCTACCTCCAAAGAGCCAGACAAAGAACTGGACTTGCTTCTTTATTGGCAGGGCTGTAGGAAAAGCTGGCTCACTCCCCAGAGCTGCAAAATAACCCCTTTAAAAGCTTCTAGGCACAACACATCACTGCAAAAGCCTGGAAGGCAGCAGGTTAGTGTTTCAGTAACTGCAACGGTACTAAGGATCAAGGGGATTTCTTTCAGCCTAAGAGTAGCACAATTTCATGAATATTTTTCAGCCGCTCTTGTTTATAATGAAAAGGCTTTGTGTCTATAGGACTGGCTGTTTAAACCACCCAGTTACCATGAGCTACACTTAATTTTAGGAAAAAGAACACCTGTCTGAATTATATGTAAATACACACTGTCAAAAATGTCACAAGAAACAGCATTCCTCTTTCAACCTATAGCTATAGGTTTTGATCACTGGAATAAGGGATGCTGCAGACAGACTGGTGATAAAAGGCTCATAGCATATGTGTCTAATAAGTTTGGTTTTGGACATTAACTTATTTTCTTCCTGGAAATGTTGCTCAGAAAGAATCTGAGGATTTCACCACTCGTGCAGGATATCCAGTGTTAGACTGGATATCTCACACTGACACCCACTGTTGCATGGTGATTAATCTCAAATGAGCTTTTGAACCAAAACTTCTCAGACATGTCAATACATTGGTTTAGGTTACACACTTCCCATGTAACCAGTTGCATCCAGGAACCCTGAAGAGAAACATGGCAGCCCTACTTTCCAGCCAGAGAACTGGGAGCTGAATAAGTGAGCTAGTCTTCTCTTCATGCCAAAAATGAACTGTGAAATGAAGCCGTGGGGTGCAGTGTCTGAAGAGAGGCTCCGCCGGCACCGTTAAAATCCTGTGGCACTTTTCTCAAGGGAAGCAATAGTCCTGCTAACAAGGCCAGATGCCAATTTAGAGAATTAAATTCTGCCTACCCAAACTCCTCTTGTTTCATGTGGCTACAGTGCTCTTCACGTCCTACATAAGAAGTTTGGAAAGGGTCTCCTGGAGCCCCGGGACCCATTCCCTCCTGCTGTTGGCAGCCTACAATGTACCCCCTTTCATAGACTGGTCAAGTTCTCTCCAAAGAATAATTTGTTTTAGCCATAATTGGAGGTTGATCCAGAAGTAGTTAAAAACTCGCTATTCTAAATGGGGGACTGCTGATATGCACTGTTAAACACTGGCTATGCTCCATCCCAGAGGCAGCTGCATTTCAAGAGCTGGCCAAGCAGAGGGCCAACCTCCAAGTGCCAAAAGCACAGGGAAAGCCAGGAAAAAAAGGAGACAGTCCTATGGGCTAGCTGTAATGGGAGGAATCATGCAGAGGATCATGGGGCAAGTTGGAGAAGCACTTTGCTCTTCATATGCCCTGGTCCTCCAGAGATGCTGAGCATCCAGAGGGCCTTGTAACGGGACATGTCACTCCTCCTGGACAGCCTGCAGAAGAGGGGGAGGGATTTGTCACAACCCAGTCCACAGATCTGGCAGTATCGTGCCTGGTAGGCCACATATGGAAAACTAAAAAGGCAGGTGCTGGTGCTCAGAAAACAACAGTTGTGTTGCTCAGCCTTGTCAGTGACTGAACTCTAAAGTATCTTCCATGGTAAAATTTTCCAGAGACCAAAGGTTCCTCTTCACATGTGTCCAGAATGGCCCCTGTCTCCTGTCCTCCAGGGCACAGGTGAAAACTAAGCTTGGGTTTCCCCTTTTCCTCTGAATTCACTTTTTGCTCCCCCATTATTTGAAAGGAGAAGCTCCTCTCCTCCACTGTTGGAAACTTGGGGTGTCCAAGCTAGTGGTAACCCCACACAGTGCTTGGGAAGACAGGCTTCCCTGCCAGGAAGGAAAGCTTGAGGGCCAAGCCAAGATATGCACTTCACCCCAGCCATCAGCAAGGTGGGTGGTGGTGAGATGGTGTCCTGCTGGTGTGCTGCTCCTGCCATCACAGTCATCTCATGCTGAATGACCAGCTGCCACAGCCTGGGACTTTGAGGCTCCTACATAATTTAATTGACTCCAGCCTAGCTTCATTTACTTCATCTCATTAACTACTCCCCTAGAAATCTTGTGCTTATGAAATAACGGTCTCCATATCTTGCTAGATTTACTGATATAATGCAAAGAACTGGACTGGGTTTGGCCATCACTGCAATCACTCCTAGATGGACAGACTCTCCTTTGTATGTGACATTTCTGAACAATTCATGTTTTCCCAAAGACGGGATCATCAGGAAGATGCTGTTAAAGAGGTCTTTTTCCTACAAAGTGTACTTCAAGTGTAGAGATAGGCTTTGAAAACATACTTCCCTAACTATGTCCTTGCATATCCTGAGCACTGCTGAACACCAGGCAGGATCCCTCTTTCCTTCTTGTCAGTTTGGGCCTTTGTGCAGACGTCAGTAGCACAGGGCAATTAAAAAAGCTCCTTGCAGCCCTCTAATGGGTTGATATCTGTTTTGAGGTTATTCTTGCATATTTGCCCAGGTTCTTTGTGGAGTCCCAAGTCCTGCAAGTGACTGAACTCAAATCTCTTGCTATCCACATGATCCTTGGAAGATCTCAGCACAGTGAAAATGTAGCTTCAGTTAAGGACAACAATGATAAGCTTGAAAACTAAGATTATTCAGGCCTAAAAGACAAAAAAACAGGCAGAAATTTCTACAACCCAAAATCAGGACTTAAAATTCACTATCATTAACTCCTATTTGTGTTAGCGAGTGTTACAACTCCTCATTTTCTGTCAGGTCAGAGTTGTGAGTAGAAAGACACGATTTACTTCTGCTCTACACAGCCAGTTTCAGGTAGAACCAGTAGGACTGGTGTCCAAATCCTAAAGGAACAGAGACAGGCTGCATGCAGTAACAGTGCAAGGCAAAACATATGAAGGTTTTTCTGCTACAAAAGGCATGAGATCGATAAAATGCTCAGTAAGACACACATCCCACAGCAAAACAGTGGCATGTGATGTTTCACAAGTTAAAAACACGTTAGAATTTGTTGCTGGAATATAGTCAAGCTGCAAATACGTCTCTCCTATTAATAGCAAACAGCAACAATAGCTGAGGTCTCCAAGTGATTTATTAGCAGTATTCTGAATAGATGAACACTAAAATAAGTTACTAATTTACTAAAATCTTGTCAAGGAGACTCTGCTTCAGTAAGCCCTTTTATTCTGGAGCTTGTCTAAATGGGGACACTCAGGCGAGCTAATCTGAATTGACCACAGATGGGAATGTAAAGTGAATGAGATAATTGCATTGCAGAGTGGACAGTCACTCTCACTCACAGTAAAAGAATTAACATCTGTTAAGGCCCCTTGTCGATGAGCCCTCAACAGTGATCTCTAGCCGAGGATAATTTTAAAATTAGAGTGTCAAAAAGGAAGTATTAATATGATCTGAACTATGGGAGGGAAGATAGCCTTTTATGCATACTAGTAAAATTAGTATTCCTGTCTGAGCATGAACCTGAAAGAGTTTATTTCTGCGTCATGTTTACTTGGATCAGATTAGTTTGGCTGGTGAATCCCGTTCTGATTGCCCTTGCAACAATGTGGCTGAAGGGTTACACCCTAAAAAACAATGAAAATGTTCAGGATTAGTAGCATATTTGTGTGATTCAGGCTAAAACTTGACCTCAGTCTTTTTCTCTTAAAACACTGATGATATAAGGCCAGCATTTAGTGGTTTCTGCCTATGCTAAACAAGCTGCTGCTGTGAAACAATTAATTCACTAAATTAAGCATAGGGAAAGTCTGTAGTGACCCCTTTATATGCAGCTGGTCTGATATTATTCCTTGACAGGGAAGCAGTTTCTTGTCCCTTTCACAATGTTGCAAATCCAACCCCTCCAATAGGCAGATGCTTGAAGCTTGTTGGAAACCCAAGTTGATTGTAGCAAGGCTTCCTCCTACCTCCTGCTTCTCCTTCACCCACACTAGAGGAGCCTCATAGTGGGGGACAGCCTGGCCCTAGATGTTGAACAGCGAGAGCTCCTGAAAGCAGTGCCAGCCACAGGTGGACTGCTGAACAGGATGCAGTAAATGTCTGGGGATGCCAGAGCAGGAGGTGGGCACCCACCATCTCCCTCCTTTCCTGTTCCCTACTAAGGAGGGGCTCAGTAGGTTTGTTTGGCTCCTCTGTACTTGCAGAGAAATCACTGCTTTGCTGGTTGTTGAAACAGTGGTTCTTCTTTGCATGAGGTCAGACTACAGCCAGGCTGCTCAAGCACGGGGATCAGCCCAGCAGACTCTCTGAGCACATCTGACCTGTGAACTCACGCTTATTTCCACCGAGAAAGCCATCTAGACCAAACCCAGGGCACTAGTGCAGTGTTCTCGACATCAGTATGTGCCATGCAGCCTTCAACCTCTTTCCTCTGCAGTTCTGTCCAGATCTGTCCTTTCCCTCCTAATCCCACCATTGGGCTGTTGATCCTCCATCTTTTGCCTGCTTCAGGGTAGAGTACTCAGATGCATCCAGATCAGATGAACCATGTCTGGTGGTTTTGCAGCACTAGGGACAGGCAGCAAAGAAGAGCAGAAACCTGCCAAGCCAGTAGACCTTCCAAGTGCCACATGTGGCATGTGACATATTTACTACTTCTGGTTCCCACCGCTGTGGTCCCACCTTCCAAACATATCGCTTTCCCAGTGCTCTCCACCACCCCAGTCCCACCACTGCAAAGGGAAGCCCAGACCTGCACTACTACAGAAGAAGGATGAAAGGCCTCTCCCAGAGCCATTTCAGCATTTCCAAGGTCTTGATCTTTGAAATGAACCTGGAAGCTTGGCAGCTTGCTTTCTGCACTATCGTAAATCCTCTCAAGATCAACATCATGGCAAACTCTGATGAGGGAGGATTTTTGTCATACAAGTTGAAGTAGGCATCTAAGGAATGACTCTTGATGATGAAGGCTGAATGCAAAACATCTGATCTTTCTTTGCAATAAAAACTTAGGCAGCTACAGCTTTGACCCAAATTAAGACAGGTGATATACCGAAAAGAGGCCATAAGCCCCTGAGTAGTATGGGATTCTGCACACTGTTGCCTTGAATGGGGGCTTGCAGGCACTGTAATGATAGGCAGAAACACAGGCAGATCAGCACCACTTGCACTTTGCAGAGGGCTAGAACCAGAAACCACCAGCCCAACAAGCCACAAGTCTGTGCCATTTGGGGTGAGTCACTACTGCCTGAGGCCTCACTTGAGGCAAACTGCTCATCCAAGGGGCTGAGCAAGCTGTCAGCTGCATGCAGAGATCCCAGCCTCCTCCAAAATCCTGCAAGCCCTTACACTGTGCCCAGAAATGCACATGTGGTGTTGAAATGTTTGAAGTGTGAGAAAGTGGTGACGCAGTTTGGATCACGGGTTACAGTTGTTACATCGCAGTTAAAGAAAATCTAAAAAGTTACAGAAATCAGTAGCACTCACAGAATTTGTATCTGTCCTTTAAAGAAAACTGTGGTAAATGAGTTGCAATGAATAGTACTCTTCAGACCTGAATATTTGAGATGATTGCATATTTGAAACCACTGTTTCAAGTGAAAATTACTGTTTCCATATGTCTGAAATTAGGTACTACCAGAAGTGGGAGTAAAGCACAACATAACTCCAAACAGAACATAAAACTAGGATGTTTCTTTAGGTGAGATACATGTTGCTATTGGCAGCTACAAGTAATTGCTGGAATGTAGCACACTGTAATAAATTAAATGTGATATTTGCTAAGCATGCAGGCTTGCCATCTGGTCACCAGGGAGCTGCTGCTATTACTTTGCAGGTAAAAAGTGGTGTTTAAGTGCAGAGAACTGAAGTGTGCCATACAAGCAAAATCTTCTAAGCTCCAGCCCCTTGGATGCAACATTTGTTTAAAAACTGGACCAATTAAATGCTCTTGACTTTTATAGCTTCTTTGCAATAACAGATTAAAGCGATGCCAAAAGAAGAGATCCCACAGGAGCAAACTTGGCACATAGCCTGGTTTTGCAGCTTGCTACTGCAGATGGATCAAACACTACCAAACTTTTCTTCTTGAGATGGGCATTGCTTTCTACACACAAGACCCTGATTCTACTGTCCCCACACATTGCACCAGCCCACAGAGGAGCTGGCCTGAGGCTGGGATTTGCACAGGTTCTCTCCGGGTACAGCCCCCATCCTAGTGTGACCACAACGAAAACTGCAGGTGCTAGCTACATGGGACCCAACACAAATGAGGCAAATACTGCCTTGTATGATGCCCTGGGTTTCTCATCCCTGAGTCACAATCCCTCAAAAGATGAAAAAGAAGTGCGTAAGTTATACACCCAAGACATGTCCCACTGGCTGGCCTAAGAGCTACGGATTACAGTCTCTTCCCTGCCTCACAGGTTGTCATAGCTTTATGATTCAGGGTGGTGTGACACAGAGGCTGGCACAAGTGCTGAGGGCCAGAAAAATTCCCAGTGGGGTACGTACATACTTTCTTTTGCAGGTCTCACTTTGTAGCTAGCCCTGATTTAGAACCACAGAATGGGTTGGATGGGAAGAGACCTTTACAGATCATCTAGTCCAACACCATTGCCATGGTCAGGGACATATTTCAGTAGACTGGGTTGCTCAAAGCCCTGTCCAAACTGACCTTGGACACTTCTAGTTATGGGGCATCCACAGCTTCTCTGGGCAACCTGTACCAGTGTCTCATGACCCTCGTAACCAAAAAATGTCTTATGTCCAATCTAAACAAATTTCAGTTTGAAACTATTGCCTCTTGTCCTGTCAGAACAGGCCATGGTAAAAGGTCTTTCTTCGCTTTTCTCATAAGCCCCTTTATATATCCACTCTGAAAGGAAGTTTAGGCAGCTTTTTTGGGAGCACGAGCAAAGAGTGGCAGCAGAAGAAAGAAAGACAGCACTTGCTCTCACCAGCCATCTGATATAAAGTCTAATGAAATAATCATCCTGGGTCTGTCTGACAGGTCTGGAGATCCTTGTCTCTGAGCTGAAGAGAGCATGGAGCAGCTTCTCCTGAGCAAGACACTGTCTACCTCCCAAGACACAGCTAAGAGATGCACTTTGGTAAAAAAACAGCTTTCAGTATTTCTGCAGAGTCGCTTCCTAGCCAGAGCATGGCTAGAGGTGACTCCAAATGATTGCAAAGGGGTCTGAATACATGATTTTTCTCAAAATGGTCTTCAAGCACCAGGTTTCCACCTCAAAACCAGTTCTCAGCAGAAACTGCAATTATATAAGTGACTCCCTGACTCACCAACCAGACTTTCTCCTTTCTTTTTGTTAGGCCAGAGGGGAATTTTAAGTTTGATTAAACTTGCAAGCAAGTTCATTAAATCAGGCCACTAGAGGGAGCAGCCTTTAAAATCTAGAGCTGGTCACCGGGGATGCGTCCACACAAGTGGGAACTCAGGAGGGCAGCCCCATGGCCGTGGTTCCCAGGGGAGGCTCTCCAGCACGGTGGGACAGGCTTAAGCACTAAAGGGAAGAGTACTATTGGTAGCACTTCAAAATGTATGTTACTATCTGCTGTTTTTGATACTGAAAATAATCTTTTACATTATTTTTTTCTAAGCAAATGTGACGTTTTTCCTTTTTTCAAGTTCTTTTCATGTAAGTGCACACAGGGAAAAAAAAAAAAGATATAAGTTCCTTAATTATTTGGCTAACCTGGTTTATGGGAACCACACTTCAGTGTGCGGTCAGTTGCTATTTTCACTGGTTACAAGCCTACTTCTCAGTGAAGGCAGTCACTATTAGAAATCAATCTAGTGACTTTTAATTTTAATGTAGTTGCATTTTGGTCAAAGTCAGACTGGTTTGCATCACCCCAAAATCACACAACTGCAAGATCTGGAGAAGGCCATCTAGAATGATGTTCCCTTTGGTGTTCCCAAGGAATCAGCAGCATATGCCTAGGTTGCAGTTGTGTGTGGGAGTTAACCAGGTGAAAGGAGAGGAATTTTTGGAAAAGACGGGGATTGTGAGCTCAGTAAAGCAAGAGACAGGGCGGTGCCTATATCACCTAGGAAAGAATTGCGATAATTCACCTTGTGAAATACGTGCGATGACAAGGGATGCTGGTGTAACAAAATATGGAGCATAAACACCAGTGCAGAGATTGCAGATAGAAAGGAGGCTGGAGCAGGGGCTTTCTTGTACCAACACAGGCAGACTTACCTCTCCTCCAGTGCAGGGGAAGGGACTCGAATATCTGGAAGTGCAAATGGCTCCTCTCTGCCTCACATCATCCTCCAGCCCGAAGGTGGCTGAGCAGTTAGCAGCAAAGTATTTGTAAGGCTTCCACGTCTCACCAAAGTCCTGGGAGCGCTCCAGCACCATGGCAGCCGGCCTGGGAGACTTGAAGACCATAATCAAGTGAGTGAAGTAGAAGGTGGCTTCCAGGTCCAGCTGGATGGTCTCGCTGGGGGCATCCTGGGCTGCCTGCCACCAGGTGCGGGGCAGGCGGAAGGGGGAGTCAGCCATGGCGGCGGGGGGGTGTGCCAGGCCCGCGTGGGCTCGGCTGCACTGGCTGCAGGTGGGGCGCTTGCAGCGGCGCTCGGTGTCCTCGGTGTAGGTGCAGAAGGGCTCGGCGGCATCATGCCCGCAGGACGTCTCCGTGCGCAGCACCCGCCCGTGCGCCAGGTTGCCCATGCGGGGGTTGCAGGCCTTTTCACAGGGGCTGCTCGCTCCTGCCACACCGCCCAGACCTGCAAGAGAGTGAGGGGCTGAAGCTGGCTCCTGAGGTGGAAGCACCCCACCCTTTCAGAGCAGACATGCCTGCAGTACGCTTTTCAGGGACAATGCTCCTGCCAACACCATGTGATGCTGGTACCCGCTGAGCCCTGGTGGGACTGTGGGAGAGTGTGGCACTGCTGCTCAGCTCTCCCCTCCGTGGAGCTCAGTGTGTCTACGAAAGCAAAAAAAAACCCAAACCCCCTCAGGTTTTCCCTGAACTTGGGAAAATCCCTACCATGAGATGCAGAGCAGGCAGCAGGCAGGAGAGATGCCTCCACCTTGCCCTCTTGCCCTAAGGGACCAGAGCAGGGCTGAGGCTTTAGGGACAATGATTGTGGCCATGCCACTCATGCCCCGAGGCCTCCAAGGGGATCCAGGTGATCCTGGGGAAGTGCAGAAAAGCACACGAAAGACGGACTGCTGCCAAGGCCGCATGCCACCACAAGGCCAGGAGATGGCCATGATGGCCACGGGGGACGGCACTGCTGTGACCCAGCTCACCATGCAGCAGATCAGGTGTTGGGGGTGCAAGATTAGATAGGACTATCTCCTGCCAGTAATGACCTCAAGCCTTCACACTCTTTCCCACCACTCCATCCCTACCCCAAATCTCCCCACAGAACCAAACTGCTGCCGACGTCAGTGTTTAATTGAAGCACTGCCTAATTTTGGAAAGGCTGTCACTGATGTGTGTAAAGGGGGGGAAAAAAGAATCTTTGGTTGAAATTATGCTGGCAATCTGCCTAGCAGCTGAGGCTCTGCGGTTTTTGTTCAAGTTTTTCTGGAAGCCTTGTTGATTTAAAAATCCACAGTTAAAGTGTCAAAGAAAAATAAAATCACCATGGGGTTTAATGTGAAACCATTGGCAATATAACCCTCCTGGTGCAGGAATGTTTGATTAGGGGCTCTCCACTTCTTTATTAATAGATACAAGTAGGTCGAGGCTGTATTTGATGAACTATAACTGTTTGACACACAAAAAAAATCTCTGATGACTCTGATGTGTGCAGGTCAAAGCATCTGAGGTGCATAATGTCTTCTTTATCACCAGGCCAGTCATACATAGTCAGCTTTGTGCACCAATTAATGTCTTCTTGGCATTTTTGTTATGTCCAAAGGTCATTTCAGTTTAGCATCCAATAAGTCCTTTATCTGGGGTTAATTCAGCTTTTGTCTACAGTGTCATAGTTGCAATTAAGCTATATTACACACTAGCATTGCTAAGCCTTCCAAGACTGACAGCGTTCTCCACTTCTACTGCTCCTCAAGAAACACCCTGGATAAAAAACCTATCTACCACAAAAGGTCTATACAGCTTTTCAATAGCGATTCTTCAGAACATATGTGGAATGCTCACTACGAACCCAGTAGAAAACACTTCTGAATCCAGTCTCTGTATTTCAGTGGGTAAGCAGTCTTGGGAAATTTTTAGTGAACAAGAAATGCTCAGTCAAGTTAGCTTCCTATGGTGTGCTGGTAAAGCTGTGTCTGAGATGACCTATCGTAACTGTGCAGAACATATTTCCTCTAGAAAAGTAAACAAACAGAACTGTAAGGTTAATGTAACATCACTTACATCTCCCGAACATCCTTTTCAAAGTGTTGTATAAACATTAACTAACCTACGTAGCATTCCTGAGGGATAGGTAAGTAAGTGCTATTATCATATTATCAGTTAGGCTAGCCAGTAGTTGGCCTAATTTATATCTTTGGCTGCTTTCCTGGATTCTTTGGCTACGTGTAACACAGTGCAGTTAGCCGCTAAACAAATAGATGAACATTTACTGTGGTTCCCTCAGTTGTGGGATTGCAAAGAGATTTGGGAAGCGGCAGAAAAAGAGCAGGGCTCTCAGTCAGTACCGTGGGACAGGTAGAGATTATTGTTTTCTGCACACTGACTGCTGCCCCTGGGGATGCAGTGGAGGAGGACCTGGTCAATGGGACGTTTCCGTGACTGCTGTTCCTGGCAGGGCTGGCATAGCTGTCCCCAGGGCAGGGACAAGGCTCTGCCTGAGCCCGGCCAGGAGGAGTTGGCTACCAAATCCCATGTGAGACCCTGGGAGCTGAGAGTATTTAACCACTCCAAGCTCCAGCTGTGCTACAGCCCTGGTCATGCATGGTCACTGACTGCAGTTGTCCTTAGGCCAGGCATAGAAGGTCCCTTCCTCACCCAGGGTCAAATTTGGGGCAAGGGACCTTGGCTTCAGCAGGATTTGAGAAATGCTGCTGGCACATAGACGTGGGTCCCAGGGGATGAAAGGGAGGAGAGGAAACCCCCTTTGAAAGCGTGTTTGTTTTCACTTGAATTAGAAAAGAATTGCATGACCGATGCAGAGCACCGCATGTTATGAAAAGTGACAGCTTTCTAGTGTAACGCTGGCTGCCACAGGAACTCAGTAAAAGGATAAATCCAGAGCATTGAGAGTTCCATGCTGGAACCCTACTCTGCCACAGTGCTGGGAAAGGTGCTTTTCCCTACTTGCACTTAATGCATCTGCCCACCTAAATCATCCAATTCTATGTACTGTACATGCCATCAGACCGGGATCTTCACTAATGAGTAAGAGCATGCAGTGAATATCATGACTCACCTGTAAAACATCCATGGAAAATCATATGCTTCCTGCTTAAGCATTTTAGCAACACATGGCTTGTGATGTTTCGTTTATATCTTGTGCCTGATTAAATGTTTGTTTCCCATCTGGGTTTTTTCTTCTTTTTAAAGAAGGAAATTGGCACTCAGCTTGCAACCGGCCGAGGAAGCGTTATGCAAACTGTTTATGCCCGAGTGTCTGCTGCGGGGCGGCGGGACCCCGCTGCGGGCAGCTCTGAACGCGAAGTGTTTACGCTACGGGAAGAGGCTTTGAAAACCCTCCCCGCCCTGCCCGCCGCCCTCCGCACCCCGACGGCTCGGGGCACCGCCGCCCAAAGCGCCTGCGGAACCCGCAGCGCTCCGCCGCTGCCACCCGCATCGCTCCGCAGACGGGCCCCCCTCCCGGGGCATCCCCTGAACTCAGGCCTCGTCCCGAGCCCACCCGGCCTCGCCGCCCCGCGGAGGCTCCTCGAGCAGGGACGGCTCCGCACAGCGCGATGCGCCGCGGCCGGACCGCTCTTTGTCTGCGGCGCGGGATGCGGGTGGGATGCGCATCCCGGCCCCTGCCCTTCCACACACGCCCGCGCACGCGGCGCACCGAGACGCACCGCATGTGCGGACGCACAGCCTGTGCGCGCACACCTGCGTATGTGCACGCGTGTGTGCGTGTGCACGGACACGGGCGAACACAGCCGTGCGCACGCCCGTGTCCACTCGCGCACACACATACGCACACACGGCCCGTATCTGCCTCGCACGCCCGCGGAGGACGGAGAACGCCGAGCGCGGCCGGTCGCGACCCACCTGCAGCGGCGGCGGCGCCCCGCAGCAGCAGCAGCAGCAGCAGCAGCAGCGACGGCAGCGGCAGCCACATCCCGCGCCC